>NC_084608.1:25491118-25678618 GCF_033807715.1 Cololabis saira
AGATAATTTTTCTTTTTGTTTTTAAGGGGTCGTCTGGGTACTTTCAGTGCTCTGACCTTTTGTCTTATCTACACTATATACTTAAAACTGCTTGTTTGACGTGTGCAAGTAGGCGAAATGAGACCGCCATAGTGTGATGAAAGCTGTCATAACGAGCAGTATGAGAGCCCCTTGTTAACATCATGATATATTGCATGCTCAAAATATGACCTCATTGCATTGTTTATTTATTCACATTTTTCTTTTTAGTAACAGGCCAAAGAAAATGACTGGATGAGCAGCACTTCAAACAGGTAAGATGTATTCCATTGAATTATAGATGCTATATACTGTAAATAAAATTGAATTGAATTGAATTTAACAAATTCAGGAAATGTGTGCAACTGAAGTATGTTTTTGTAACTGAGAGTAGAGTTATTAAACAACCCTAAACCTAACCCTACACCAGACTGCATGGTACAACATCAAATGAATTCTAATTCTCTGATATCTGAGCCACCAACTTGTGTGGCTGCGTGCATCATTTTGGGCACACCTGACAAAATCTCACTCAAAGGTTTTTTGAAAAGTTGGCAGCTCTGCAATCCCTATTATGGATGCCTTAATTTATGGAGCATGTGAAAACTAAAATAAATAAAACGTTTCAATAATCACTTAACCATATATTATAAGAATAGCAAACTGTTATTTCTTTAGTGCTAAATTACAAGTGCTTTACAAAGTTTTTTTTATTCAATCACAATTTAAATGACAAAATCTAGGATTACATAGTCAAACAAATATTTTGGTGAAGATGTAACTAACAAGACCAAGCATATTTTACATATAAACAACAGCAACAAAATCAGACAGAGAGTAAGGTGATAAATAATAATTAAAAAAAGAGTTAATCTGGAATTAAAGTAATTAAACCTATACACATATGGCTTGTTTAGTTTTTATGTTTTAAGGATTTTTTTGAAAGTAAGAATATCATTTAAAAAATTTAAAAACAGTGGAGTGCTGTTTGAAAACCTGTGGATGAAATATGTGGATGAAATATTTAGCTAAAATAATTACAGTATAACATATCCCTATTTTTTTCCTCCAACAAAGCCCCTATTTTAATAGTGTGAAAGTTTAAGATTGGTACCTGAGGCTTTATCTGAGGTTTCTCTGAGGTCCACGATTTAAAATTGATATGGGATGTTGAGTATTTGATCCAAAATACACTACCCATGACTTGAATTGCATTACACTTTGTACTCACTCAAAGGTTTTTTGAAAAGTTGGCAGCTCTGATATGTGTGTGTGTCTGTGTATCTCAAATATCAAATCCTACGTTTCAAAAGCTACATCCCTCCCTCCCTCTAGGGGGCGACCTCCTGCAACTTAAAAACGCTACCACCGTTGAAGAAATGATTGACAGGTTCAGCCTCCAATCGGACTGAGCCGTGCTTGAGCTCTGAGCCAATCAGCAGCTCCGTCTCCTCCTCCTGGGCGGGACCAGAGTGTGAACGCAGCTGCTGTCAGTCGGGCTGAAGTGTCAACGTCTTACTCAAATCCCAAACCATTTGAGTAATATTTGCTCCTCAAAGCTGCATTTTCGGGGCTGCAGTTACATTTCTAAGCAGGTAAGACCGCATCCAGCCACCCCGAATGCTCGTACACAGCTCTGCAGCATCAGGCGTTTCTGCTGCTCCGTCCTGGGGGGAGACGCTGCGAATGCATGCATAATCATAATTAAATGTTTCATCTTGTGTGTGTTCAACAGTCGTGTTCTGCGCGGTGGTCGTCATGGGGGAAGTGGAGCTCTCTTGTCGGGCTTACGTGAAGATGTACCTGCACGCCTGTGTGTTCCCCCGCTGCAGCATCAACGGGCTGCTGCTGTCCTCCAGCCCGCCGGGGGGCGCTGTGGGCGTCACCGACTGCGTGCCGCTGCTGCACTCACACCTGCCTCTGGCCCCCATCACGCAGCTGGCGCTCACACAGGTACAAACCATGGTACAAACCTTATAATAGATCCATGGTACAAACCCCTGGCCCAGGTTATACATTTCAACTTGAAATGTATTAAAAAAAAAAAAATTCAACCTGAAATAAGATATTTTAAATTAAATATAAAAATTCAACCTGAAATAAATACAAAAATATTAAATAAAAAAATTAAACCTGAAATAAGATATTAAATAAAATAATTCAACCTGAAATAAATACAAAAAAATTAAATTAAATAATTCAACCCGAATTAAAAAAAATCAACCTGAAATAAGTAAACAAATATTAAATTAAATAATTCAACCCGAAATGAATACTGAATTAAAAAAATTCAACCTGAAATAACTTTTAAAAATATTAAATAAAGAAATTCAACCTGAAATAAATACAAACATATTAAATAAAAAATGTAACCAGAAATATTGAATTAAAAAGATTCAACCTGAAATACATTTTTAAAATATTAAATAAAAACATTCAACCTGAAATAAATAAAAACATGTAATCAGAAATAAATATTGAATTAAAAAAATTCAACGCCTCGCGTTGGCACATATGCCGGCCAGTGGATGTTTATATATGTCACATGCGCTAGCATACGTCCCGCTGGAAGATGAGGCCCTACGCACAGTCCTGCCTTTCGGGAGGGGCAGCTCCTTTCTACTGTGTTTCCAGATTTGATCAGATTTAAATACATCTTGCATCATGACGTCTGCATCCACCAACCACTTCTTCAAGTGAGCAGCTGAAGAAACCGAGTTGTCGTAACCGAGCTGTCGAAACGTTTTTTTTATTTTATTTTTAAACCAACGTCTCAGAGAACTGGGATCCTTGTTTTTCTGTGATTTAATTCAGTCTGGGAGTATGTTTTAATAGGTGTTTTCCTCCTTTTCAGGTGGATGTGTGGTGTTCACAGACGCAGCAGAGGATCGTGGGATACTATCAAGCCAACGCCTGCGCCTCAGATAGCAGGTGAGTTTGCAGAAATAAACGCCTCCAGTTGTTACAGATGTTTAAAATGTACTTGATCGTGTTAATTTAAGCACATTTAATGTTGATTATTGTTGTATTTGATGTCTCCCGACAGCCCGACGCCGTGTGCTCTGAAGATAGCCGACAAGATCGCTGAGCAGTTTGAAAATGCGGTTTTATTGATGGTAAGAGCCGCTGCGTTTGTCGTCTTTAACATCTTAAAACGAGAGCTGGCTCTTAAAGTCACTTTGTCCTGTTTTCCCTCGCAGCTCGACGGAGGGAAGATGTCTCCAGACTATCGGGTTCCTCCGATCGTGATGTACGAGCGCAAAGATTCAAGATGGGTCCTCAAAGACAAGCACACGTAAGAGCCGGCTGGCGCCGGAAGGTTCCAGAAGGGTCCGTGTACTTCGCGGCCATCCGTTTTTTGTTTTGAAATGACTAAATGACAATAGAGAAATAATCCAAAATAATCCGTTTCCCATTTTTGGTTTTGATAATAAAAAAAAACAGAAAACGGACCATTATTTGTTATCCGATTTTATTGATGTTTGAAAATCGAAATTGGGAATTAAAATAGCGAGTGGAAAACTCTTTTCTCTATTTCCTATTCGTTTCCAACGGGGGGGGGGGGGGGGCAGTATGTTAGACTTCAGTACATGTTATCGATTGGACGCTGCTTTTTTTTGGACGCTGCAGCTGAACGGACTGTCACAACATCACTGCAGTTTCATGACGGAGTGAAGACAGATAACAGATTAAACTCATGTTTCACTCCCAGGTTGGTCAGTGTATCTTTTGGTCATTGGATCTTTCCATCATGAGTGGGAATCAAAAAACAAAAAACGATTGGTTTATTTGATTTTCCTTTTAAAACAAAAAACAAATATTGAATTACACTGCATTTTTTCTTTTTCTGTGTTAATATGATTTCACAAAGATTCAAAATACGCTTTTATTTTCGTTTTCTATTTCATATAAGAAAAATGAAATCACTAGTCAACAGGAACGAAAAAACGAACCAAAAACAACCGTTTATTCATATTCGTGCACCGGAAGCTGGCATTTACAAAGCAAGCGCGCAAATGAGCTGTTCTTTACCAACCAAGAGCGCAGTTGAGGCAGTTATGCCGTCTTTCATTGATTAGAAAAAAAAAAAAATCAGTGTTACAACTTTTCTTTTCACTACTATTAGGCTACGAACATGACATGTCCTTTTGACGAGGATCCAATTGATGCAGGTGGAGCATTAATCCACAGAGAATTTAATATAGTCTTACGTTGAGAGGTGATCAAATTCGAGCCAGCCACTCTAGGCTACTATTCCCCCCCCCTGTCTAATGATGGAAAAATCCAATGACCAAAAGATACACTGACCCAGGTTTCATATTTGATTTATTTTCTGTTTCAACATTAAAAAAAAATCTAAAACTGTTCATTTTCAATCTGATCAACAAAAGAACCAGAAACAACTTTCTTCATTTATTACTGCGAATGTGCAATCCCCCCATTTGTCCAATCCTTGTTTTCAGTATCCTTGGAAACGAATAGGAAATAGAGAAAAGAGTTTTCCACTCGCTATTTGAATTCCCAATTTCGATTTTCAAACACATCAATGAAATCGGATAATGGATAACGATCCGTTTTCCGTTTTCCATTTTTTATTTTGTATTATCAAAACAAAAAACGGGAAATGGATTATTTTGGATTATTTCTCTATTTTTATTTTGTCATTTCAAAACAAAAAACGGATGGCCGTGAAGTACACGGACCCAGAAGAGTCCCACCTGGGTCGTGACTGCACGGGAAAGGAAGAGTCACCAGTTGTTGTCTGGTTTCAGGATCATGCTGCGGCAGTGGGAGGAGACCCGGGCCATCGCCGGCCAGATGCTGGACTCGGGGGACCACGGCCTCCTGGTGGACTTCGACAGCCACCTGGACGACATCACAAAGGACTGGACCAATCAGAAACTCAACACCAGAATAGCAGAGCTCTCCTCGCCCGTCAACGGCAACATCTAGGGCGTTTCCTTGAACCCCAAACCCTAACCCTTATTTATACTCACCCAGCGCCGTCGTCATCCTGTTTGAATGTGAATCCCTTTTAATACTTTAGTTTTAACCCGACAGAAACAAACACTCCACACGGGTCCACGTAGATGTTTATTTTTACTTGACTGAACGAAGACAAACGTACATAAATAACAAAATATTTACATCTTGGTTAATCTCCCCCCTCACTCCTAAATGTTCCCAGCTCAATATCCTAATGATTTAAAACAAAAAAAGGACTAATTTGCCTTAAAATCACTTTTGACACTACAACACTTCTCTTGTGCTTTATTTCTGGTCTGGTTTTGTTTGTTTTTGCTTCGTCGGGGTTCTGAAACAAACCAAATGTACAGAAACCAGCAGCTCACTAGAGGTCCTGCCGCCACCGTGACGTCGTTGGAGCTCAGGTTCGACCGCCGGGTCGATGCTCGGGATCCAGGCTGGAGTTCAGGCAGTTTAAAAACATCTCACGGGTTTGTGTTCGAGTTGCACATGACTGTTGAATCCAACATTTACTGCCTTGTTAGTCAAGAAAGCTTGGTCCAAGTGGGATTATCTGTGTTATTTCCTATTTTTAATAACCTTTAATAACTTCAGGCTCCTCCTCTGTTAAACACCTCCAGGTCTTCGGAGGTTTAAACTCTGAAGCAGAAAAGAGCTCATGTGTGCCCCTTAAATAGTTTAGAGAAGCTCCGCCCCGAAGTTGTTGCACCATTTATAACAATAAAGCAACGTGTCGGGAGGAAGTTTCTCAAAAGGCGGATCAGGTTCTGCTGAAGCGGCTGCAGGTCCGGCTGAGTGGACGACACCGGACAGTTTCTCATTGACAAAACACGTTATTCACATTTGGATAAAAGAGTAAGTGTTGATGTCTGTTTAAAAACAAAGGCTGCAGAGGAAATTACACAGAAATACACGGAACAGCTACAAATCTAATGACATATGAGGTTAAAATGATGTGCGTTCCCTTATTTTATGGTTAAACTGGTATTTGACATGATGTGGATAAAAGACTTGATTAGGACTGCAGTTTCTCATCTGTCTGGGTTCAGACCCGACTGCAGTTTTGAGTCTTTAGCACCGTAACTACGAAAAAAAAAAGAAAGCACAAGAACATTTCTGGTTCTTAATAATCTTTGGGAAAAGACTCCTAAGTGTTAGTTGGATTTTAGTGTTTCCAGATCTTCACCAGGAGATAAGGTGCATCCCAAAGTTAGTTCTTGTCCGAGTACAAGTGCAATGTTTAAGTTGATTACTCCACTGGTCATTAAAGGTAGGGTAGGCAATTTGTAGACGACGCTGCCTCTGTTGATACTTGAACAAAACATGGAGAGGTAGCTCCTCCCTCCAACTTTCCCAGGCCTCTTCCTCCTTTTCCAGTTTGCAGAATCAAACATATCCATGACTATATTTTATACAGAAGATGAAGAGATTCACTGAATGGGATAAAAAAGGGCTAGAAATCACAAAGACTAGTCGGGTGTTTTTACAGAGATGATGTGAAGCAGTTCCTCGTTATTATCCGCTCCTTAAATGTGGATCGACACGGCAGGTGTGTCTTGTTTCTGGAGGAAAAGCCCCGAGGGGTCCTGGATGGTCGTGCAGGTGGAGTCGGCGCTGGGGTCGGGCACCGAGACCAGGTTCAGCGTGATTTCCCCCAGAGGAGACTGGCTCGCCAGAGACTGCAGCACGGAGATGGATTCAAAGATGGACTTGGCGTTGCGCACCTGCTGCTCGGCCCACGGCAGCGTGACCTGCGGAGGGGAGGAGGGAAGGTGTCTTTACGTTGGTTTATCACCTCTGCTGACACTGGTGGGGGGGCCGTGATACGGCATGTTTACCTGAGCAGTTATCAGCTTCCTGGAGGCGTCCTCCATGTCGCTGAGCTCCTCCCCGAAACACAGGATGAAGCTGCACTGCGGCGGCTCGCCCCCGTTGGAGCAGTAGTGGTCCAGCTCTGAAGGCCGGGAGACCGTGAGTTACACACACATCAACTACCGCTTACATAAACTATAACTTCAGCAGCTTGAAATGCAGAAAAAATACATCTTGAAAGTTGGATTTATATAAGTTCCTAAGCCCTTTTCTCTCAGCTCTTTGCTGAAACGCTGTAGATGTGCACTTCTCATGAGTGGCCAGCAGGTGGCGACTTAGTTAAAAAAAAAGAGGCCAAATCTTTCCTTATTGTGAATAAGGTCTTACTGCGAAGTTTGTGTGTGCAAGATAATGTCCATTTAGTCAGAATTAACTCTGATTTACAGCAAAATAGACAAAAATCAATATGTGAACAAAATGCTAATTTGAAAACGTGAAGTTTCAAAGATTCTTGTTTGGATGGAAAAGATGAAAAAGAAAGGTGACTTGAACCGTCCAAACAAACCAGTGGTGGGGGAAACTGGAAGCAATTCTGTACCATAATTCAGATTTAAAATGGATTAGCAAAAATTAATAAAGCTGCATATTTTGACTCATAAATAAAATGAATAATAACTTATTCAAACTGCATTTTAATTTTCTTCTACGCCACTGCTCATTGTGTGACTTAATTAAAATGATAAAGAAAAAGGACATTAAAGATTTAATTTTGAAAAAATTGTCTTGCAAAAATGATACAAAATTCAATTTGAAAATATATCAGCAGAAATTATTTAAAATTTTCAAAATCATAAATAAAATGAATAATAAATCATACAAACAGTATGACTTAATTAAAATGACAAAGAAAGAAGGACATTGCTTCTTGGTTTTCATGCCTGTCCCGCAAAAAGATAACATAATTCAAATTGAGTTGTTAATCCATAGTGAGGCAGGAGAGTGACGTCAGTATCGTCCGTTTCAGTCCCAAGTCTGAATGTTCTCCATTCTCCAACTGATAAAAGGTTGTTTTGTAAGGTATGGGGCAGAGGAAGTTGACTGACTTTATTAATGGAATAAACATCATGAGTCACCACTGTAATAATAATTATATAAGGAATCATTTCTTCAGGAAAAAGAAAATCACGCCTAGAGGAAAATTTGTGTGTTCTTCCTCTCTCTCCCTCTCTCTCTGACATTAACTGGAACATAACATGGCTCCTTCCACATAAATATGCTATCTATAACAAAGTTCAATATAAAAGTATCCATAACATTTAATCTATTAACAGATTTGTCTCAAAATGTGTCACTATTGGTGGTGTGTATTTTGTAAAACCGAAGTGGAAGTTAGGCACCTTTTCTTTGAATGTACATTTTCCCAGATTCTTTGGAAAAAAAATTGAAGTTTACATCACATCCTATTCCAACACCCCAATACATTTGAATGCCAAAAATATATTGTTATACTATAATAATAAAGATGGGAAAATGCAACACTTAATTAACTTGGTTATTCTTATTGCAAAATTCCACATAAAACCAAATTTTTTCAGTTTTTCAAATCGGTTTCAAGAATTACTTTGAAGGTATTAAACATTCAGAACAAAAAATGTATACAAACGGCTAACATAATTGGAGGAATATTTGGAGAAATATAATGTCTTACTTAGTTGTATTTAATTTAATTTAACTTACTGTCATATTTATGTTACTTTGCAATATCCTACGGACTTCATTCAATGTATGTCTTGTAATGTATCTTCTTATTTTCTTGATGCCAGACCTTGTATTGTTGTAAAATAAAGGTTTGAGAACAAAACAAAACAAACTCTGACTGATCTCCAAACGCGAGTTGTGCAGGTCCAGTAAAGTTGGACAGATATTCGCAGATTCCCACCTCTGCGGTCAGAAACTCCTAAATTAAGAGACGTAAACGCATGAATGTTGCCTCTGTCCAACCACCCAGACATAGACAACAAGCTACAAGCCCATTGTCATCAAAACGAGACTCTAAACTGCACAAAAGATGTCAATATGCAACTGGCTGCAGGAATCAAATTTATGGACCGTCTACAAATTGTGGTCCCCATAAAAATAAAAATAAAATGCGGCTTCATTCCGAAAATGATCAAATCATTTTTGCTAATCCATTTTAATTTGAATTATGGTACAGAATTGCTTCCATAGGTCACAGCCACAGATTTTAGACGACACAAGATATTTACGGTCACTTGTGGCAACTAAAATGCTGCAGTTGGAATATTTAACATTTTTGTTTCATAATTAAAATCGGTGATTAGGTGCAAATATACAGCTGATTTATTTGGGGATGGATATTTCATACAGGACTGTCTCAGAAAATTTGAATATTGTGATAAAGTCCTTTATTTTCTGTAATGCAAAAATGTCATACATTCTGGATTAATTAAAATCAACTGAAATATTGCAAGCCTTTTATTATTTTAATATTGCTGATCATGGCTTACAGCTTAAGAAAACTCAAATATCCTATCTCAAAAAATTTGAATATTCTGGGAATCTTAATCTTAAACTGTAAGCCATAATCAGCTATATTAAAATAATAAAAGGCTTGCAATATTTCAGTTGATTTGTAATTAATCCAGAATGTATGACACTTTTGTTTTTTTAATTGCATTACAGAAAATAAAAGACTTTATAACAATATTCTAATTTTCTGAGACAGTCCTGTTGATGCTGGCTTCATATTAAAGCCAGTTTCTGTAGCAGTTCCACCTCTGACCACACGGGGGCAGCATATCACAATAAAGGACAGGTGCCAAACCGCTGTAATGGGATGTGGGAGGCCGTCTCCACCCGGGACAGCGTTGGGATGGGGTCAACACTCACGCTGCTTGAAGGCGTCTCTGCTGAAGAGCAGCACCGGCTCCGTGTTCCTCTCCATCCGGTGCAGGCTCTGCGTGGAGGTGTGCGGCCCCGCCCAGAAGATCCTGCCCTGGCAGAACCTCCTCCCGTAGACGCCCTGCGGCGTGGAGGTCAGCACCATCCCCTTCTCCATGAAGGGCAGCAGGGTGAAGAGCGCCTGCAGCTCCGGGCCGGCCGGCAGCGCCTGCGGCGGCTCCGGCAGCAGCATCCGCGGGAACCTGCTGCTCATGGCGGCCGGCGTCGGGGGGATGGACGACCCGGGCAGGTAGGTGATCCGGACGTCGCTGCCCTGGATCTGCCGCCTGACGACCTCCCGGCCTAAATAGTGGATCGCCACGTGGAAGGAGTCCTGGCCTGGAAGACGGGAACAAGAGACCCGGGTCAGACCTGGACTTAAGACCCAACCTGGAAGCCGGGGAGACGTGGACGACCTCTCACCTCCCGCCGGAGCGGTGACGCTCTCCTCGATCCGCACGTCCAGCCGGATCTCGTTCTCCACTGTGGAGGGAAGAGAAGGTCAGAACATCAGCGGGTGGTTCTGGGACGACGTCATGGCCTGTCGTCGTTGGCAACGGGGTTGTTTGCTCGACTGATAACAGAACCGGGTGATGTAACGAGGGCAGGGGGGGGTATTGATCATCCGAGCCGTGTTTCCCAAGCTGACTGGAAGGAGTCGTGCAGGATCTGCTTTCTATTAAAGACGCCGTCACATCTGTCCCGCGTGCAGAAGAACCCCACGGAGTCCAGACGGGGGGAGCGTGAGGCGCCGCGCCGTCTCGGTGAGTTATTAGCTCTGTTATTAGTTCTGTCTCGCCTGTGTTTGCTCTGGTACGTCTGAGTGATTCATTTTTATTATTTATTAGAGTTTTTTTTTAATTGGAGCATCTTAAATATTTGATCCGAGCATCACCAGGTTCATGTCATGAGTTATTTACGCCGCTAGACGGCACCAGTCACTGGACAATAGTCCGATATCAATATAAATCACGATATACTTTTAATCAATAACGTTTATGTGTTTTAAACGCATAGATTACAGTCTGATTACAGCGTTTTACTCACTGACGTTCACGGGGAGGTGATTCAAGCCGAACACAAAACAAAGCAACACAGTTTTATGTTTATTTGACGGTCTTATTTGTTTGTTTGAAGGCTAAATACAAAGAAAAGGTGAACATTCATTTATTTATTTGTACAGTTTTTATTTCTAAAATGTTATTCTGGAGGAGTTTAGAGACTTGGCAAAATAATTTTTTGTATTACCGGCATCTGTTGTTGGCATTCTTGGCTTGAGGCTTCTATATTGTTTATATCGATATTGGAATTATATTGTATCGACTGAAATTAAGAATATATATTGTGATACAATGATTTAATAAAGTTCATTTTATCCATGGCTTTACAATTAAATTTGCTAATTATTTTTGTCGGAGAAGAAATTCTTAGGTTTTATCTGATCCCCGAAACATGTCACGTATTTAAAAAACCTAAACATTTCTTGTCCGACAAAAAGAATTAGCAAATTATATCGTGATACAAGTTTTGGCCACATCGTCCAGCCCTAGTTATGAGCGGATCAATACTGAAATATGGATACTTCCGATATCAGATCTGTATGCTCTAAAATCAGTTCTCAAATTAAAATATCGATACTTTTGATACTTCAGTCATTTGTCGTCATTTATATCATTAACAGGAACACGATGGAAGGTAATTAAACTATTCAGATTTTGTCTAAATGACAAACTGCTAGTAACTACTTTTAAAATTTGTTTATTATTCTCTTTATTTTAATGGTTTTATTATTTTACTTCGGATCTTTTTTTAGTGATGGAAACACCTTTTTCAAACACTCTTGTTTTTCTGTTGTAACAGCTGGGCTGTATTGTGAATGAGGCCACTACCTCAGTAAACCTCTGACTTTAAAATAAATAGATTAAATAAGTGACTCTGTCTTGTATTCTTGATCTAAAATACACCAATTTTTTTTAGATTTACGGGGCACATTAGGTGTATTTGCACAATGTATCGGTATCTGTATCAGTATTGAATCGGTATTGCCGATACCAGCCTGAATTTGACTAAATATCGGTGTGGAGAGGAAGTCTGTGGTATGAAACATCCAGCTCATTTGCAATCACACACTAACTTTATCAGTTTGGTAAATAGGAGCCGGGACGGTGCTGTTGCTGCTGCTCACCCTCTCTCTGAACGATGGTGGTGCACTGGGAGGTTCCTCCTGTCCCGGCCGCCTCGCCGTTCTGCAGCAGCGCTTCGTCTACATGCTGCGGGCGGGAAAAAGAGGCGTTTTTACCCCACCAGGTCGGGTTTGCACCCTCCAACCACATAAAGAGCTTTTCTGAGCTGGTCGGGCCTGAAAAGGCTCTGCAGGAGCCACTTCCTCCTTCCTGCGGTCCACGTCTGCATGAACTCACAAGCTGAGACGTGACCTCTTCTGTTTTGATCTGTTTGACCCCGCTGACGTCGTCTGTCTCCGACTCGTCGCTGCTGATTCTCCTCTTCAGTTTCCTGCCTTTCTCTCGTCCTCTCCTCTCGGGCATCACCACACCTGCACACACAACAGGCACGTTTGCTTTTTGTCTCTCCCGCTTTTCACTCCTTCAGCAGATTCTTTGTTTGCTTTGTTGATATAAAAACAGCCATTGGAGATAATTTTCATTTGAAAACACCCTCCAGGCTGCTTCAGACCTGGATTTTTTTATCTGAAAGTTTGAAGGGCGTGGTTGTACTTTAATTGTTGTTTTCAAATATTTCCTCCCTTTTAAGATAAAATTATTCATACATTTTAGTGGCCAGATGTCCTTGAGTCTGTTTGAGAAGCAATACTTAACAAATTAATCATAAAAGGACAAAAACAAATCACTTTAAATGACACCTAATGCTCTTTAAGAGTGTATTAGTTCAATGTTTGTCACACTAAATACCGTAAATGAAAATATCTATTTCACTGATGTCAAATTTCACAATAAAGGTGTGTGAATACAATAAACTTCGTCAGCGATCCAGAGCGCCCGTGGAAGAGTTTCCTGCTGATAAACAAATCCTTCATTTGGTTTCCAAAAGCGGAGGAGGATCTGAAAGCATTTAGTCTGCAGCCGAGCGAGCAGCAGGGAAGCAAACCGCAGCCCGTCCTCGGCCGGGAGCGGTGACTCGAGTCTCATCTATGTCAAGGTCCGACGCCGACATGAGTAACTGAGTGAATCAGACACCATGAAGCAGACTCGGGTCTGGAGGAGCCGGAGGTCCGGGTCAGATCAGAGGCGATCAACTGCAGCTCCGTGTAAATTATTACACTTATTACACTTTCCACCAAACCAATCTGCTGGTTCTGGGCCAGTGCTGAGTTTGGAACCGGGTTTTCTGTTCCCACTGACAAAGAACTGGTGACGTGGCTCCCCGTAGCACCCGAGCTATGGAAAAACTAACCGGTTCTCAGCTGGTTTGCAAGTGGAACGAGTTGTGAACTGAGTTTCTGATGGACTAAAACTCTGGCAGCATCTCCCAGTTAATATCTCCATTAGTAGATAATGACGTCAATAAAACCTTAGAAAGTTTTCAGGACGGCTCTGGTTTCTCCTCCGTCGGCCCGTAATGGCCCTGTGGGTCCGTCTGCTCCATTAACACTCTCATCCGGAGAAGCGGAGGGAGAGGGAGGATGCTGCTGCAACAACTATCTCCTGTAACGACTCCTCCAGCACAGGGAGAAGAACCGGCCGCGGGGGGTTAAAGGTCATCCAACACCGTCCAGGACTTCACAGGAGAACGAAACGCAAGGAACCCATCCAGAGAAACCGGCGTGAACGTCTCCACCCGACGCCACAGACGGACTTGACCCCTAAACCTGGATTTTAAATCTTAATTCCTGACGTTAACGACTCGATTTTAGCTCATTTTGCTACCGGTGAGGTTTACACAAGGTGATCGCCATGGCAACGCTTGGCGGTGGGTGTGTCTGACACTTCGGGGATGCTCCTCCAAGGCTCTGTCGTCATAACGACAACAACTTCCAGCCAGATGCAGGAAACGGCTCTGACACAGTGATGATGATGATGGGCTGACATGTTGCCATGACAACTGTGCTGCCCGCCTCTTGCAGTTTGACTGACAGGCCGTCGTGTTGAAGTTGACCTTCCCTCCACTCCTGGTTGGGCAACACTTTCTCAGGTCGAGCAGTTCAAAGTCGACTGATGTGAAACCGCCCGCGGACGCCGTTGACGCCCCCAACGCAAAATTACACCGGGTTTCTTTAAATATGGACAGAAATCAGGTGTTTTTCTCTCTGAGGCCTAAACTGCGTTCGTCACCGAAGCCGTCGGGTGTCGAGTGAGCTGCACGTGTCACCGGTGACTCTAATATGTATCTGAAAGCAACGACTACACTAGGCCTGTGTTGAAAAAATCGATTTCCCAATTCTAAATCGATTCTCATATTTATTCCTAAAAAATCGATTCATATGTCTAAAGATCGATTTTTTTTTTTCTTTTTCTTTTATTGATTTATTTATGTACATTACAACTTTTGGTTATTTTTTTGTTTTGTTGGACACAGGAATAACTGGTGCCATGTTTTTGCCTTTAAATATGTTTAAAGGTATGAAAACATTAAAGTGTTAGGTTATAATTGCATAAATTGTCTATAGTTCATTACTTTATATACTGTCTTGGGGTTACATTTGCAAAAAATGCTAAAAACCAAATGCTCAAAAATTAAAAACCAAAATAGACCGAAAATGGAACAAATAAAAACGGAATGTGGGAAAAAATAAAACCGATTTCATCCGTCTCTGTTTCCTCCCTGGATCTGTTTGGTAATTCTGACCCACACAATGTTTCTGAAAGCAGTTCTATCAGCATTCTGGGAGCTGATTGGTCCTTACAGCATCATTAGCTGCCAATACTTGCTGTTTAATCTCAATATAATACTAGTAGTAATATTTAGCATAACTACAGTCATATAATTCATGCTCAAAGCTCAAAAAACTGTTTTAAGAACACTAACCCAAATCAATATCAGAATCCAATCGAATCAAATCTTGATAATCGATTCTGAATCTTAAGAATCGGAATTGAATCGATTCTTGACATTTGAATCAATCCCCAGACCTAGACTACACGCACGCCTCTCCTTCACAACGTGGTGGATCTGCGAGCTTCACCAGGGTTTTCTCTGGTTCCTAACTAGCATGGATCCCTGCAGACGTGTGTGCCCTCACCCTGCTCGCTGATGGGCACCAGCCGGTACACCTTGTAGGGCTCGGAGATGTCCAGCTGCGCTCGCTCCAGCACCTCCTTGAACTCGGGGCTCTTGTTGAGGGCGCAGCGCAGCCGCGTTTTCCAGGTGGCCGGGTTGTCCTGGTCGCCGTCCGTCAGCTTGCCCTTGAACTCGGCCCACGCCTGCAGGATCAGACAGAGGTTTTAGTCGGGCTCCCCTCAGATCTGGGGGGCACCTGCACCGATGCTGACCTTGAAGATGGCGGCGTCCTCGTCTTTGCGGAAGTCCTGTTTCCCGGCGTGTTTCCAGGGGATGCGGAACATGGTCTTTGCCTCGTCGTCCCACATCACGCCGGGGTATTTACCACTGCTCACCTGGAAAAGTCCCAAAAACACCGTCCTAAAGTCACAACAAGCCCTTTTATCACTCATTTCTTTATTAATCTCATTAATTTATGAAGTTTAGCCTCTCAGGTGACTCAGGATTGAACCTGTGCAGGGTTCAGGGTCTCGTTGGCCCCTACCTGTTTAGGTTAAATCAATAAATGTAGTATTCTTCACAACTAGCCAGTTGAACTAGTGACCAGTTACAAATATCTCAGCACTATACAGGACTGTCTCAGAAAATTAGAATATTGTGATAAAGTTCTTTATTTTCTGTAATGCAATTTAAAAAAACAAAAATGTCATACATTCTGGATTCATTACAAAACAACTGAAATATTGCAAGCCTTTTATTATTTTAATATTGCTGATTATGGCTTACAGTTTAAGATTAAGATTCCCAGAATGTTCTAATTTTTTTAGATAGGATATTTGAGTTTTCTTAAGCTGTAAGCCATGATCAGCAATATTAAAATAATAAAAGGCTTGCAATATTTCAGTTGATTTGTAATGAATCCAGAATGTATGACATTTTTTGTTTTTGTAATTGCATTACAGAAAATCACAATATTCTAATTTTCTGAGACAGTCCTGTAATTGATAATATGCTCAAATTTGATGTGAATTGTGATACGCTTTGCAAAAAAGGTCAACTTTACTTTACTTGCCACATTTGCAAGTAAAGTCAACTTAAAGTAAACTTAACACAATATAGTTGACTGTACTTGCAAAATGTATTATTTACATACAAAAAATTAAGTAGTTTATACAAAGACTAGTCTTTCTTGATCTACATAATAATCTCATGCAAAAAGTTGACTTGTTTTTTTTAAGTAGATCAAGCACAATATTTGTATCAGTGTTCAAGGGACAAATTGATAAAGTGAAGTAAATTAATTAAAGAGTAATACATGTTTTACCTGTAAAAACACATTCAAGGACATTTTTCTGCAACATGAGCCTTTACTTTTTCAGCCAGATAAAACTTCCTCTGCTCCCACACACGTAATCAGTTTATGGGACTCTTTCCCTTTCCTATCCCCACACACACACACACACACACACACACACACACACACACACACACACACACACACACACACACACACACACACACACACACACACACACACACACACCTGCTCGACGATCCAGGAGCGCAGTCTGCGAGTGGAGCGCATTTTTACTCCTGCCATAACTCCTCGTAAAAAAAGATGCTGTCTCGGAGATACAGAGACTGAGAAACACACAAACAACAAAACAACATCAGAAATGATCAGATACGTCACATGCGCTCAAAGTGTTGATAAATAAAAGAACTACACTAATCATAATATGAAACCAAGCAACAATTTGTACTAAATATGCAGCCGAATTAATAAAAACAACGATTCAATACTCATATTTAGGTTTCACGTCAATCCATATTCAATCAATTCAGCAATGGGGCGTTTTATTTCTTAATTATTTTAAACGGAGTTCGGCTCCAGAAACAGGAATAAACGCGAGGACGTCCGCTGCAATCGCTCACATTAATAAATACATTAAAAATAGATGGTAAGGTGTTGGTTTGGGGAAGTAAGTTTAAGTTTCGTTTACCTCTCTTGCGTTTCCTGCAGGTCTGCGGGCTGAGTGAGTTTGTGCTCAGTTTTCCGCTGCTGAGTCTCTCAGGCAGCGACGCTGTTTCCCCGAAATCACGTGACTTTGCAGAAGCAGCCGCGGCGCGGCCGCTAGGGGGCGACAGCGGACACGCGCTTACAGGCCATAATAAACACATGCAGGTACATTTTACAGGGCTGAAGTAAGTTTTTAATGTTTATTTTGCTGTTGCTTTATCACTTTATTTATTTGCTCTTTTAAAAAAGTGTGTGTTTGCCAGTCCATATTAAAATAATCTTTAATTATTAATCTAATAACCATATGTGCAATATCTGTCTGTCTACCTCACACACATTCTACCTGCTTTTTTTTTGCACTTTTTTTTTCTTCCGCACTACTCCTATTTCCATTACAATGTTAACATTACAACTTATTTTTATTTTCAAGCAAAATTTTAATAGAAACAAGGGTAGGACCCAATACGTTTTTTACTTCCTCTTACTGCTTTTCGGGTATGAATGTTTATTTCCCTTTGACTGTTTATTTGTATTCTTTTTTTGTTTTGTGTAACTGTACTGTATATACTGTCTATATTTTGTAATTATTATATATATTTTTTACTTTTTTACCGCTTCCCTGCATGTGTGTAAGTATCAAGTATTGATATACTGCTGCTGAACAATGTGAGTTTCCCCATTGAGGTAGAAATATAGGATTATCTTATCTTTAAAATCAGAAGTTTTAATGCTGGGTTTGTCTTTTTCTTGTTTTTAAAATGCCTTATGGTCTTCATTTCAGGTTTACTGGATCTTTTCTGGATTTTCCCAGCAAGGTTTTGCTCAGTTTTCTTCTTGAAGGAAGAACAACCGGACACTGAATCATACAATCAAAGTCTTAACTCCCTCAGGTTAGTGATCCTGCAGCCTACGCTTCCATAAAAACAGTCACTTATCGTATAAGAGGACAGTTGATCTGGATTAGACTCATTTATGACAGATTTATTCATGTGAACTTTAAAAGTTCACATGCCACATTCAATACAACTTTATCTATATAGCGTTAAATCATGACAAATGCCATCTCAAGGCACTCCAATCAATACAAAACAAATAAAATATCTGATATATTAACATTTGATGAATGATCATATCAACTTTCAGACTTTAGTGGCATCAAACCTCAGATTTTAAGGGGATTTGGGAATCTTATAACATAAGAATATCCATAAAACTCAACACTAGTATAGAGTTTCATTGTAATTCATATAAGATAAAGTAATTCAATATTTAATTCAACACATTTTGAGATGTTTTTTAGGTAAGAATTGTTACTTAATCAGGCTGGTATCATTTGAAAAAACTAGTTTGAAAAAAGAGCTATTAATAGGCTGCAGTGCATTTTTGTTTAGTGATTAATCTGATCAATACCTTACTTGTGATGTTTCCTCGGAGACTTTATTTTTGATATAATTGATTGCTAACAGAAAAGAGCAAAACCAGTTTTGTTGTGATTCATGAGGCTTCGGGTTGATCCTGCTGTGGATCCGCAGGCGCGTCTGACTAAGCTGAAAAGTATGTCCTGAGGACTTTATTCCCTTTCACATCAGAGACGGAACCGAAAGCAGCCGGGAACCACGGCGTCCATGCGTCATCTCCATTTCACAACACAAAAACCATTTAAAGTTAATTCACCCAGACAGAAATCATCACTTGAGCTGATTTTAAACCAAATTTATTAACAACAGGAATCCAAAGAAAACATGTCCAACATGATTAAAATCAGATATCAGCTTCTCGTCATTTATTGCTCAAAATGGCTCCAGAAGGATCTCAAATGTTTTACTTTCAAAGTCCGGATCTCTGCGAGTATAAGGCACGAATCAGGGGATAAGATGTGCAGAACCAGAGGGACGGCAATGTTTCACAGCTCAGAGATGCCACAAAAATCTGCAGATAATTAAAAGCTCGTCAACAGTTGAGGCTGAGAACCGGAAAGAGAAAACCGCCCCTCGGGGAGGGATGGAGGGAGGAGAGGAAGAAGAGGAGAGATCAGCAGGATTGAGGATCCGTCTTAGATGCTCGGGATGCTTCACTTCTTCCGGGGGACTTTGTCTCCGAGCGGCACCTCCGTCAGCTTCTGCGGGTGGAGAACGGGACAGGCGTTAGTGGCGGCTGCAGCTGGGCTGCAGCATGGCTGCACGGCCTGCGTTAGCTGCAGCGCTGCACCTGGAGCAGGCGGGCGTGGTAGGCGTTGTCCTCCTCGCCGTCACCCCTCTGCGTGTCCACCTGGTAGCGCTCGCAGGCCCGGACCAGCTCGTGGGCGTCGTACAGCGGCGCCGGGTCCAGCGTGTGGGCGTTGGTCAGACTCACCAGGTACTCCTTGTAGTGTTTCCTGCAACAAGGACACACCTGAGTGAGCAGCTACTTCAGCAGGGCGGCTACGGGCTGGAACAAGTTACATTCAAGGCTTTTTAAGATCATTCTCAAACTAACGTTTCACACTTTGAACCCAATGTCCAGAGAAACTGGAATTTTCCAGCCACCTGTCTCTAAATTTACATTTACCCAAATTTGCTTGCCTCGTCTTGAGACTATGCCAACTAAGAAATCCAGTGCTGAGGTCAAGGTTGCCAGATCTGGCAGGTTCCAGCCCAAACATGATGTAAAACCAGCCAAAATAATGAAAAACCAGCTCAAATCACACGTTCTCTATGTTGAAACTGTAAATTATTAAAGTTATAAGCATTTAAGCTTCACAACACCACTAAATAGCCCCCAAAAAGTTCAGCCTCCAGACAAAGACTACAATTAAATTGAGTAGATTCAAGCAGATAAAATGTGAGTTTATTGTGTAAGTTACTACTTTTCCCTGCCATAATGGAAACCTTTTTGTTTCACCTAAATGTTTAGTAAAAACCAGGAAAAGCAGCCCAAATTTTATTAACCCGTCCAGTCCTATATTTTTCAGCCCAATTATGTGAAAACCCGCCCAACCTGGCAACACTGACTGAGGTGTCTAACAACTGGTAAACAGGTTTATTTTTCCTAAAAACGATTAATTAAACTTTTGTAAGAAAGTTTTTTAATGACTGGATAAAATCCTTTTAAAATTAAGGTTCAAACATTAAAACCCTTGGATTGAGATTTAAGACAAATTGAGACATTTAAAGGCCTTATTTTAGGAAAATGTACTTTCTAAGGACTCGCGGGCGCCCCGATCAACGTCCTTCCACGACGGGCTGCGTATGCGTGGGGCTCGGAGACGCTCTGGGCAGCGTTCTCCTGTAAACAGCTGCTGAGACCCAAACAGCTGAATGATGAACTGAGAGAAAGAACCGGGTCTTTGTGAAGCCGAGGGCAGCTGCCGGTCGAGGCGTTGCCACGGAAACCACAATAAAACTACTGTGTTTACCAGCAGATCTATTCAGAGCAGCTTTCTGGAGATCATTTCTGAGTACAAGGTCCTTGTTATTGATGCGAGTTCAGGCATGTGGGCTTGAGTCAGGTAGCGTGTTCGTACCCGCCGTCGAGCCAAAGTCGGGTCTATTGATCCCAAACCAGCTTCCCATCGTCAGTTTGAGGTGTTACAGAGATAATCCGAGGGTTTGATAAGTCACCATCTCTCCGGTTTATTTTACTAACTGAGTTTATAACACAGGCTTGATTTGCTTACAGTAAGTTTTAGGTTTGTGTTGCCGTCGTGCTGCTCAAACCCTCCGCCCTTCTCTAAATGACGATCTTTTCTTTTATAAATCTTTACATTTTAAACGTCTGAGTTTGGACTTCAAAGCCAGTTTTAGATCTTTGAATTCTTTTTTAGCTGGTTCAGCGTTGCTCGACGACCTGTTGAAGCTGCTGATTGAGTGAGTGGAGCACCGATCCTGATGCAGCTCCAACTGCATCAGGACTGACTCACCAAAACCCTGCTTGCAGGGAAACAACTAGTTAATGCTACTAGGATTCGCTTAAATGAGCCTTTATCCTGAGCATCTGGAACTGCTGCTTGATCTGCTTCCTGCTTCCTGATCAAGTCTGAACAGAAACAACTCCTCGCACCTCGGGGCTGCTGATGCAGCGACAAACCATCATTTCTCGGTTCAGGCCACTCAAATAAATGACTTTGACCTCATGAGTCCAGATGGGGGGGGATCTAATCTGATGCAGACTTGCTTAAAGTAAATCAGTTGCTAGAAACAGGGCGGCTACGAGTTTGACCAAGTTCAATTTAAGACTTTTTAAGACCATTTTCAAACTACATTTAAGACCAAAAACACAGTCACACACTTTGAACCTAATGTCCAGAGAAACTGGAATTTTTGATCCATTTGTCTCTAAATTTCCATTTACCCATATTTGCTTGCTTCTTATCGAGACTACGCCGACTAAGAAATCCAGCGCCGAGGTCAAGGTTGCCAGATCTGACCCACCGAAATAATGAAAAACCAGCCCAAATCATACATTCTCTATGTTAAAACCGTCAATTATTAAAGTTATAAGCAAATGAATCTTCACAGCACCACTAAATAGCCCCAAAAGGTTCAGGCTCCAAACCAAGACTACAATTAAATTGAGTAGATTAAAGTTAATCAAATATCAGTGAGTTTCTTGTGTACGTTTCTACTTTTCTCTGCCATAATGGAAACCTTTTTGTTAATAATTTCCTAAATATTAAGTATAAACTAAGAAAAGCAGCACAAATTTTATCAACTCGCCCAGTCCTATATCTTTCAGCCCAACTGGTTGGAAACCCGCCCAACCTGGCAACACTGACTGAGGCGTTGTCAATCAAGCGTGTGTCAAACAACTGGTAAACATGTTTATTTCTCCTTAAAACGATGAAATAAACTATATCTTTGCAAAGTGTAAGAAAACTTTTTAATGATGACTGGATAAAATCCCTCTAAAAAAAATTAAGACCCTTGGATTGAGATTTAAGACAAATTAAGACATTTAAAAGGCCTTGTTTTAGGAGAATGGAATTTAGGACTTTAAAGACTTTTAAAAGTAGAAAGTTCTGGCTGATCAGAGTTTAGTTTTTTCCTCGGATGGAGAGTCACTCACTCGCAGAGCCCAGCCTGACCCGGCTGCGTGGCGATGCCACACGGGGAGTCGACCTGGTGGCCGGCTTCGTCCTTCTGCTCCATCACGCCGCACGAGTCTGCGCGGGAAACAAACTCCGTGACGCAGCCAGAAAGTATGTAAATACTGAGGGAAGATCTGGCTCCAGCCCCCCCGGGGCACCAGAGAGCAACGACGGGGGGTTACTGTTCCTCCACTCCCTGATCGCAGTAAAATGTTATTTACCAGTCTGAGCTCCGTTTGAAGGGTCGGTGTTGAATTCCACGCCGTTCCTCTGGGGAAGCAAACACAAAACAGGGTTTAAAAAACAAGAAATGGAGGGAATTTAAGTGGAAAGTAATATCTAGATTCTTTAGGACACCTCAAATAGTGGCACACTGGGTCAAAATTACTCAAATGCATGTTGGAGGGAATGTGGGGCAAACATCGGGAACCACTCTCATATATTCTGGACCTGTACCAAATTAAAACCCTTCTGGTTGGAGATATCTGAAGCATTAAAACAAGTTTTCGATCAGCCTGTCACAGTCGACCCTGTGGTGATGCTGCTGGGAGCTGTACCGGAGGGTTTGGTGGGCAGAGCCAAAACATATCTATTACATATATTACTTACAGCGGCTATAAAATGCATTACTATAAATTGGCTAAAACCAGACCCGCCCACGTACAATTTGTGGGTGGAGAAAGTAAGGGACATCTACCAAATGGAGCGAATTACTTATTCTTTGAGACTGCAATTGGATATATTTTGTAAGAGATGGAGCCCTGCAATGCCCCTATTAATGAAGCAATAGACTCAAACCATTATAATTCGGTCATTTCTAGATTTGTTATCCTACACTTCCCAGTTCAGGTTTGCCTTGTCCCTTAATGTAGTTTCTGTCGATGTCCTGTTGTACGTGTGTTTTTGTTTGTATTGTCCGATGATGCCTTTATGCTGCTACTGTGAATACTTATGTATATGGAGATGTGTGATATACTGGGATATACTGGATAGGGATATACTGTATTTTTTTTTTATATGTATGGAACAGCTGAGTATGTGTGTAAAAAACAAAAACAAAAAAAAAAAAACAGTTGTAATACGTGGATATTGTATTCTATATGAAGTTTACGGTGGCCGAGACCCGCCATTGCTGAAAATAAAAGTAACACTGCAAACAGAAACAAACGCCGCTGCAAATTAAAGAAACGCTGCAAATAAAAAGAAACGCCGCTGAAAATAAAACGACGCAAATAAAAAAGCCACAACGGAAGTGAATTACCGGGGACTATTTTTGCTGATGCACCGGTGTTTTTTACGTGAGAGGAGAAGTCCCTGACAACCACACACAGCTTCAACTTCACATTCATACAAATAACTATTGTTACCCACGCTTTAGATTATTCTTGGCATTATTATTAATGATAAAAACAACAAAAACAACAACACCTCTCACATAAAAACACCGGTGCATCGGCAAAAACAGCCCCGGGTAATTCACTTCCGTTGTGGCTTTTTTATTTGCGTTGTTTTTTATTTTATTTGAAGCGGGGTTTCTTTATATTTTCAGCGTTTCTTTTATTTGCAGCGGCGTTTATATTTGTTTGCAGCGTTTATTTGCTAAGCGTTTATTTTATTTGCAGCGGCGTTTGTTTCTGTTTGCAGCGTTACTTTTATTTTCAGCAATGGCGGGTCTCGGCCACCGTAGAAGTTGCCTAATAAAAAACAAAGTTGAAAAAAAACAAAAAAACAAGAAATGTGCATCTTTAAGCAGCTGTTGGAATAAAACTGACTGATTAAATCCGTCGGGACCAAAGCAACTGTGGACCCCCGACTCACCTGCAGCAGCGCCTGCAGCCGCGCCGGCTCCCAGTCCCGCAGGTAGAAGAGGCAGTCCCGCGGGTGGTGGGCGTGCAGCCCGGGGTAGCTGCACTGGGCCGCCTTACACGCCGTCTGCAACACAAGAGAACCTCCAGTAATGTTCATTCAGATCACCTTTATCCTTCTCTACAACTTTATATTTACTAAGAAAGATCCTTTTTACATTTAATCATGACTTCAAACCTCTTCTGAAGAAATCACAGCTGCACCTTTACAACCGTATTTATAAACTGCCGACTGTCTCTGGTATCGGAAAACAAGACGCAATGAAAATGCTGGTCATGTGACGATAACGATAATTAAATATATACCGGTAATACAATATCGTAGAGGAATATAAATGAGACTAAAATGTAGATTACAAAATAAAAACTCTGCTAAAATGTGTCTTAATTTTCATTGACAAAAACGAGACGAAATGTTCTAACAAAGATACTTAATGTCCATGTTTTCAGTAGTTTGCTCTGGTTTAGTGGCTGCTGCTGGGTGCTAGGTTCACATCAATTAAAAACAAAGTTACAAAGAGAAACGCGAGGATCTGCTCTGGGGCTGGGAGAAGAAGAAGAACCATCTTTGGATACACTTTCCTACATAGACGTGGAAAAGAAGTGTCGTATGAACAGAACGGAGATGAGTCTGAGTGACACAAATTACTTCTTATATCCTGGAATCTGTAACAACAGTAGGACAATATTTAACGTGAGGTTTAATACGCGGGTGTGGCGCCCGACGGCGTCGACAGACAGCAGATTAAAGGCTCACTCCACCGTTTGCTCCGGACTCCACATAATTGTTGTTAAACATTTGTTGAGCGGTTGGACTGACGGGTCGGGAGCTCACCGTGTGGTACGGGTTGTTGCAGCCGCTGCAGAACTGGTATCTGCACTGGGAGCAGCTGAAGTGCATGCAGCCGCCTCTGGCCAGAGCGTACTGGAACCCGCACTCCAGGCAGGCTGTGGGAGGACACGGGTCAAAGGTCAGGGTCTTAACAGAATCTCACGGTTCTGTTGAACATCATCTCCCCTGCTTGGGACCTCCGACGGTCAAATACTCACAGATGTGCATAACAGGGTTAACCAAGTTAAATTTAAGACTTTTTAATAGCATTTTCACGCAAGATTTAAGACCAAAAAGACAAGTCACGAAATAATGAAGAAAAACAGAATCATACATTCTCTATGTTAAAACCCTAAGTTATTAAATGCGGAATAAATTTAAAGTCATAGGCAAATAAAGCCAAAAAAAGTTCAGGCTCCAAACAAATCTACAAATTAATTGAGTAGATTGAAGCAAATCAAATATCAGTGAGTTTATTTTGTACGTTTCTACTTTTCTCTGCCATAATTGAAACCTTTTTTTTTTTTTATAATTTCTCCTAAATATTTAGCAAAAACCAGGAAAAGCAGCCCGAATATATATTTTTCAGCCCAACCGGGCTGAATCTTGTTCAACCTTGCAACACAGATTTAGAACCTCCGCAGTAGATTCTCCTCAAAAACGATGAAATTAATTTTAGAGGGAATGTATCCAGTCATCATTAAAAAGTTTAAGACCCTTGGATTGAGATTTAAGTCTTTTTAATACCATTTTCAAAGAAAATTTAAGTCAGTCACTAAGAAATCCAGCGTTGAGGTTGAGGTTGCCAGATCTGGCTGAGGTTCCAGTCCAAACTCAATGTAAACCCATGTAAAACAGCCCAAATTTGATCAACCTGCCCAGTCCTATATTTTTCAGCCCAAAGTCAAATGAAGCCCAATTGGGCTGAAACCCGCCCAACCTGGCAACACTGACTGAGGCGTTAACAACAACTGGTAGACAGATTTAATTCTCCTCCTTTTTAATAAACTTTTCCTTTTCAAAGTGTAAGAAAACTTTTTAATGATGACTGGATAAAATCCTTTTAAAATTCATATTCAAAAATGAAGACCCTTGGATTGAGATTTAAGACACATTTAAAGGCTTTATTTTAGCAAAATGGAATGTAAGACTTTTTAAGACTTGATCATGTACTAGGTTAGAGTTTGGCGTTAGGCGAGACCCAGAGGCTGCTGGGAGAAGGAGAGAGGCCTCACTGATGCCGTTGTCCCTCAGGTAGCCGGCCAGGCCCTGCTTCTGGTACTCCGGGTCGTTGTCCCTCTTCCACTGCTGGAACTGCTCGCAGGAAACGTCCTGGTGCTGCGGCTCCCACTGGGACCAGAGCACATTCTCATTAAACCTCCCAGGCATTTTTCTCTCTAGTCTACTCCCGGATAAGCCGGGTGACTCCTACGCTCTGTGAAGGAAGAAGAGGGAGATAAGACTCACGGGTTTTTTGCACTGAGCGCAGAAGCTCTTGCGGCAGGACGGGCAGGTGACCTTGAGCTGGTTCCCATCGTTGATGAAGCCGGAGGTGCACTGAAAGCAGAGGGGGGGGGGGGGTCACACAGCTGCCTGACGCCTTATCAGCCCTTATCTGGAGGATTCAAGGTGGGGGTCCAGTCCCACAACTAACGAGGGGTCATGTGTGGATCAGGGCTCTAAATTTACTTTTCGATCACCAGAAAATGTGGCTGGTGAGTTTCTGAAGTTACCAGCCAATCAGAATTTCCACTAGCCACATTTTTTCCTGTGCAAACAAGACAAATTATGAGAGCTGATGAATTAATTAGATAATTTTATTAAGAAAAGCTTTAAATTAATCTTACAGTGAAGTAGGGAATGTATATCCAATTCAAATAATTACAATAAAATGACTTGAGTACATACAAAAGTTATCCTAACATTTCAATACTCGGGAACCCTTGCATACTATCCAGGGATCTAATTTTACCAATTTTTTGTACATAAAAATTTAAGATAAACATTAGGGCCCTGTCCCAATACTCCCCCTACCCCTCGTTTTCATCCCTTCCCCTTAATTTTGCGCGTTCCCGTGAGGGTAGTGGTGTCCCAATTCCTCTGTCCACCTAGGGGGAGTGGAGAAAACGAGGGTAGTGGCTATGAATTGTCCCTTCGGATCGAACGATTTCAAATGCTGACTCGGTGATCTAGGGACCAAAAATTTCCCAGAATGCTTTTCAGCGTCATTTGCAGACTGAATCCAAAAACACGGCGGACATTTCTTATTTTTTAGTGAATAAAATCAATATTTTGAGTTAGTTTCTGCATAAAATTGAGTTTTGATTACATTTCTAGCGAGAAATATATATTTTACTTTCATAATAGTCACTCAGTGAATGTACATAATCACTTTTTTGCCCGTTGTTCACGAAGATCGCGCCGGAATACAGGCTGTTAGGTTACGGCGTAGGTTACGTAACCTACGCCGTAGGCTCTGCGTCGATTTGACTCGCCGACCGAGGGCAAACATCATTTGCAGACTGTTGAACTTTCCCAACACTGTCCCCGCTCATAGACATATATAAAGGCTAGATGACTCGTCCGCGCTGCTGCCAATGGAGAGCGACGTCGTCACACGGCGGCCATCTTGCCACAGGAGAACTCGCTCACTTTAACATTGTGTTTAATGGTGCATGTACCGCTTAAACAACCGTAACTTGCTCAATTCTCAACGGATTTTCAAACCGTTTGGTTTCTTATGAACGTCAGAGATGTAGTTATGACACTGCATACTTGTGAATAATTATAAACATTGAAAAACGTAGTTTTATATGAAAATAACCAGAAACAGATAGCTATGACATGGTATTTATATTAAATCAATATTTCTATAGTATTCTTAGTAACATTTATATTTACATTATACATATATATTATTACCATATAACACATCTATATCTATATATTATATATATATATACATAATTACATTATAACATGTATTTATATGACATTATAACATGTTTATATATTATTACATTATGATGTATTTATATCATGACATAACATCTGTGTATATATATTCATGTTATATGGTAATAATATATATATATGTTATAATGTAAATATAAATGTTACTAAGAATACTATGGAAATATTGATTTGATATAGCCTAAATACCATGTCATAGCTATCTGTTTTGGTTATTTTCATATAAAACTACGTTTTTCAATGTTTATAGTTATTCACAAGTATGCATACATCTCTGACGTTCATAACAAACCAAACTGTTTGAAAATCTGTTGAGAATTGAGCAAGTTATGGTTGTTTTGCAGTACATGCACCATTAATAATGAGCGAGCTCTCCTGTGGCAAGATGGCCGCCGTATGACGACGTTACAGCAGCGCGGACGAGTCATCTAGCCTTTATATATGTCTATGGTCCCCGCTCACCTGCAGGGCGCCAGCTCCGCCCCGTGGCGTAGTGTCGCCAAATGTCCTCTTCAAGGCAGCCTTCATGTTGTCAAACGTGAGGCTTGGACAAGCGGTGAGTGCCAACTGTTTGTCTTTAATATTAAGTCCCGCAGTGTCTAGCAGCTTGAATGATAACACCGCATCCGGTAGCTCCATTTTAAACTGGCGAAGTCTGTTGTACCTCCGTTCAAACTCGATGACGTAATCCCCCATCGGAACGCCACTGTCTTTCATTATCCGGTCAAACTCCGTGTACGCCTCGTATTGGCGGTCCTTTTCTTCTTTCAAAAACACAGAGTCTAGTTTCGTCAAAAGTGTAGTCATTCCATCATTATTGTTCAAATCTCTTGCGGCTATTTCCAGCGCGCTGTCCTTCGCTCTCCCTGTTAGCGACAAGGCAACCGCCAAGGCGTGCTTCTTTTTATCCAAATCCGTAACAAGTCTCCAGATTTCGACTTCATTTTTCCAACTTTCGTATGACTTTTTTTCATCAAACGCCGGCGGAACTGTATAATTACCAGCGGCCATCCTCTGCTACCAATGTTAACTGCTAAATGAATAACTCCGACAACTGGACTTTACTCCCGACTCGTGCACAACAAACACTACCACTCATCTGCACTTACACACACCAAAAGATACTTTCTGAATGCGCATGCGCAATTGTTCAGGTATCACATAACAGACGCGCGCCGTACGCCGTACCCTACGCCGTAGGCTCTGCGTCGATTTAACGCTGAACCATAAATCAGCTCCGGAGCCGGCAGGCAGGCAGAAATCCCGAAATTTTCGGAGCAAATTTCTTAACAGGCGTTATTTGGATAAACTGAGCCCAGGTTGGGGATCTTAACGGTTACTTTTACGCCTGAAAAAATATTAAAACTTAATAAAGTGGCATATTAACAGCGCTACAGCTGAAATTAAAACAGCTTTTGGCTCTTAGCTTCCTGATTAGGTGTAGGGATGAAAACGAGGGATAGTGGGAGTATTGGGACAGGCCCCTGGGAAGATTTCAAGTGCCCTTAAATCTGTGGCTTCTTTTTTAGGGGTAGTGAAGAAAAGAAGGGCGAGTGAAGAAAAGTAGGGGGAGTATTGGGATTGGGCCTAACACTTTTCTTTTTAGCTAGAAATTTGACGATTTATTTTGATGTGACCCTTAATATACAATAATGGAACTGTTTTACAACTTTCTAAACATGTTTTAGTGCAGATAATCCACAAAATTATGTACAGAGAGACTAATTATGAAGGGGGAGACTGTATGTAAAGGTGAAACATCGTCAGAGCTCTCTGAACCGACTTCAGACTCTGAGAGAAAAGGGGAAATATGCAGCTGATTTAGATGGAGCCTCTGGTTCAAAGTTGTCGGCGTGTGTTCACACTTTCACCAGGCCAGCTGGCTGTCCCAACCATTGCCACATCTTGTTTGTATTTGTATTTGTCGGGGTCTATCTGAAGTTTTTCCCCTCTACTCCCCTCGCGGCAGCCAAGACTGACGCGTTCCCATAGAAACCACGCTCGCGCTTCCTGCGACATGGCTCTCATTTATCACTGGCCAAGCCGGCTAGTGAGTTTTTTTTAAATACACGCCAAAATGAATTCTCACCCAAATTTGGTGGGTGTTAATTTAGAGCCCTGGTGTGGAACCATGTGTGGAACCAGTCCCACAACCGACGAGGGGTCACTTACGTGGCAGCACCACAGGAACTTGGGGTCCTTCATCAGCGTGTGCTCCGTCAGCTTCTTGTGGAAAAGGTCATAAACCTCCGGCTCCAGGCAGCCCCGCAGCTGCAACACAACAGTATTACTGCTTTTCTGGGGATTTCACCACAGAACACTTTGGGTTGAACCCGGCTCGGCTGATGTCCCTCCCCCCCCTATGTTAAAACCATAAATTATTAAATGCATAATACATTTCAAGCTAAATAGCCAAAAAAAGTTCAGGCTCCAAACAAAGACTACAAACAGAGTGTCTACAGGTTTGACCAGGTTAAATTTAAGACTTTTTAATACCATTTTCAAACAAAATTTAAGACCAAAAAGACAAGTCATACACTTTGAACCCAGTGTTACACAATGTCCAGAGAAACTGGAATTTTTTATCCATTTGTCTCTAAATTTACATTTACCCATATTTGCTTGCCAGGTCTCAGACAAGAAACCCAGCTGTGAGTTATGTAAAACCTGCCGAAATAATTTAAAACCAGCCCAAATCATATATTCTCTATGTTAAAACCATAAATTATCAAATGCCTAATAGATTTCAAGTCATAAGCAATAAAGCTTCACAGCACCAATAAATATCCCCCAAAAAGTTCAGGCTCCAAACAAAGACTACAATTAAATTGAGTAGATTAAAGCAAATATAATATCAGTGAGTTTATTGTGTACGTTTCTACTTTTCTCTGCCAAAATGGCAACTTTTTTGTTAATAATTTCTCCCAAATATTTAGTAAAATACAGGAAAAGCAGCCCGAATATATATTTTTCAGCCCAATTAGGCTGAAACCTGCCCAACCTGGCAACACAGATTTAGAATCTCCGAAGGAGATTCTCCTCAAAACGATGAAAAAAAACATTTTAATGATGACATTCCCTCTAAACTCAAGAACCTTGGATTGAGATTCGAGACTTTTTAATACCATTTTCAAAGAAAATTTGAGACAGTCACTCAGAAATGCAGCGCAGAGGTCGAGGTTGCCAGATCTGGCTGACAGATTCCAGCCTAAACGGGACGTAAAACCCATGCAAAACCATGAAAAGCAGCCCAAATTTGATCAACCCCCCCAGTCCTATATTTTTCAGCCTCTCTCTGGGCTCACCTGGATGTCCAGCGTGGAGAAGTAGCTCTCCAGCTGCTCCGTGTCATTGATGTCCGGCTCGCCGCATTTGGGGCAAACCATATCCCGGATGTGCTTGTCCCTGATGGCGATGGTGAAGTGCTGGCTGAAGCACTCGTGGCACACGCTGCACTGGCAGGACGTCAGGGACTGCATCTGGAGACCGAACCGTCGACAAAGACGCCACATTACTACATAGGGTGGCTTTAACAGTGGTAAAGTTGCTTTCGTTAACAAAAATTATGACTAAATATCGTCGTCGACGAACCTTTATCACCTGAGGAAAACGAGACGAGACGCAACGAAAATGCTGGTCATGTGACGATAACGATAATTAAATATATAATGCAATATCGTAGACGAATAAAAACAAGACTAAAATGTAGATTACAAAATAAAAAAACTCTGCTAAAATGTGTCTTCATTTTCGTTGACCAAAACGAGACGAAATGTTCTAACAAGGTCCTTAATCTCGATGTTTGAAGTAGTTTCCTCTGGCTTAGTCTTTAAACCAGTTTAGTCTTTAGATCCTTGGATACACTTTCCTACATAGACGTGGAAAAGAAAACCCAATGTGTCGTCGAAAAAGACAAAGATGGGGAGAAAATAAATATGTTATTAAAGCGTCTTCTGTATCTGGAATGAATGTGAACACACACATTACATGGCAACTACACTCTACTACCATCGGCACGCAGATACAGGTCACTCCCACTCCGGACAAAGAAAGCATCATCCAGTTTCATCCCCACCTCAATCAGACTTTTAAACACCTAACCCGTTTTTCCTTTTTCTATAGACCTGTTTCTTTCTTTCTTTTATCCTATGTAACTTTTTTATCCTGTAGCCTATGTGATTGTTTTTAACCCTTGCTACGAGTACTTGTGCTTATGTAGAAATGTGTTTTTATTATTGTACTGCATGTAAGGATGCGTGGACTGTGATTTTTGCACTTGCACTTTTGTCCTCCCACAACGAAGTTCCTAACGGAAAAAATAAAGTACTTTTGAATTGAATTTGAATTGAATGTATTCTTGAGTTTATAAGGTCAAAATAATAATAAATAACCTTGTTTTAATTGTAAAATGGTTTTGGCTAAATACATTCTTTGAGCATTTTAGTATTATTTTAGTCAGAATTGTCCAGGACCATTTAGTTTCGTTTTAGTCAGACTTTTAGTCAACTGAAACTTGACAGGACTAAAAGGAGAATGAACGTGACTAAAACTAATAAAAACTAAAATGATAGCTGGACCCAAAGACTAGACTAAAACTAGAATTGAAACAGGCTGCCAGAAACACCACCAGAGGGTGGTGGGGGGGGGTTGGGGGTCGGACCCACCTTGCTGCGGGGGAAGATGCTCAAGCAGCACGGACACTCGTTGTTGAGGAGGCGCCTGATGAAGTCCTTGTCGTGCGACTCCTTCACGGCCTGCACCACGTCCTCCAGCGAGCAGCAGATGTCCGGCTCCTGCAGCAGCGCCAGGGCCAGCTCGCAGCGCCCCCAGCTGGGCAGGTCGTACAGCGCCAGCAGGCGCCGGCACATCCTCTGGAAGCAGCGGACCGGGTCAGCGGAGGTGGAGGGGGATCAGATACAACACGAGTGCAGCAGCGGCGGCGGCGGCTGACCTGCTTGTCGGGGTGTTTGGGGTCAACGGGCGGCTCCGGCTGGTCTATCCAGATCCGCTGGTGGAAGGGCTCCAGCAGGGGGCGCTGCAGCAGGGACAGGGCGCCCTTGACCTCGCCGCCGCTCTGCCGCAGGGCCTCCTCGCAGCGGGCGCCGTCCCGGAAGCCCAGCGAGTGCAGCTCCCTCATCTGGACACGGGGGAAAGCAACTGGCTTAGTACCGAGGGATGAAACTAAAACGCATCCGGCCGTTTTAAATCCCTCGAGAGGGTGAGAAGCTGTTTTTAGAAAAGTTGGCCAGCACGAGAAGGTCTGAGAAGTGATCCAGTTCTGGTTCTGACTTGTTTTTAACAGCAACATTTCAGCCTGATTCTTGTGGTTCAGAGAAGCGGCGGCGGCCGAGCTGCTGCAGTAAATCTGCGGCCGCCTGACGGCAGATAATGAGGCGCTAACGAAGAACAGACTTTTACAAGACGTGTAAACATCATCGGAGTGGATCTGAGCAACAAAAGCATATTCTATTCCCTTTATTCACAAAATTAAATCAAGTGGGCCATACTGCCGGTATGGTATGTGTTAATAACAACGCTAAAAAGGAAAGAAATAAGCTCTTGGAAAAGAGATGTTTTTAAATGATTTGGGAGTTTAGCATGGGATTATTCACAAAAGGACAACTTTGATTAAAAGTTGCCTGAAGTGGAAAAAGAAATGCAAAAACAAGAAAGAATAAAATTAAAAAAGCAACTGTGTGCGTAAATGACAGCATTATACAAGCTACTTTTATTTTGAAATTGCACGGCCAATGTTATTTATAAAAAAAAAGAAAAAGAAAAAACAGATTCAGAGACTTTTATAAGACGTGTAAAGATCATCGGAGCGGATCTGAGCGTTACAGCTTCAGACAAACGCAGATTTTATTCCCAGTATTCACAATATTAAATCAAGTGGGCGATACTGCCGGTATGTGTTAAGACAACGACAAAAGGGAACAAAATAAGCTCTTGGAGAAGCAATGTTTTTAAAACAAATTATTTGGGAGTTCAGTGTTGGACTATTCACAAAAGCTTCTAAATATTCTATTAAAAACCAGGAAAAGCAGCTCAAATATATATTTTTCAGCCCAATTGGGCTGAAACTTGCCCAACCTGGCAACACAGATTTAGAACCTCCGCAGGAGATTCTCCTCAAAATGATAAAATAAACTTTTTAATGACTGGATACATTACATTCCCTGTAAAATTAAGACCCTTGGATTGAGATTTAAGACAAATTAAGAGATTTAAAGGCCTTATTTTAGCAGAAATTTACTTTTTAAAAAGGACCAGCAGCCGCCCGGTACTCCCAGCATCCCACAGACACCCACCTTTGCTCTCCTCCTACCTTGACCTGTCGGTCCCTCAGCAGCTGTCTCACGGCTCGGTCCGTGTCCCCCCCCGCCGCCAGCCAGGCCAGCTTGGCCTCGGCTCTGGACAGCTTCATGCCCGCCCCGCCGCTGCCGTTCTGCAGGGGGTCGCCGCCGTCCCGCTCCACGGAGGGCTGCACAGCGGCGTTCCCCGCGCTGTAGTTCAGCTGCACCGAGGCGGCCATGGCGCAGATCTCGTCCAGCAGGTGGGGAAGCTCCGACGCCACCCAGTCGCAGGGGTTGACGCTGCTGCCGCCGCACGAGCACAGGGCCGCGTACACCTCCTCCGGGCTGATGCCGCGCTTCTCTGCATCCTGGGGACCACAAACCATCAATCACACAGAAACCCAAGCACAGGGATTCAAACCTGCTGATCGTTCGAAAAGCAGCCAGAATATATATTTTTCAACCCAGTTGGACTGAAACCTGCCCAATCTGGCAACACTGACAGGCATTGACAACAACTGGCAAACAAATGTATTTCTACTCAAAACTATTTTATAAACTTTTCCTTTTCAAAGTCAAAGAAAAATTTTCTATAATGACCAGATAAATTCCCTGTAAAATTAAGATTCAAAAATTGAGATTTAAGACCAATTAAGACATTTAAAAGGCCTTATTTTAGGAAAATAGACTTTTTAAGGACCTGCGGCTGCGCTGTAGAAAATTCTGACCAGATCAGTGAGTTTATTGTGTAAGTTTCTACTTTTCTCTGCCATAATGGCAACTTTTTTGTTAATAATTTCTCCTAAATATTTAGTAAAAACAAGGAAAAGCAGCCCAAATATATATATTTTCAGCCCAATTGGGCTGAAACTTGCCCAATCTGGCAACACAGATTTAGAACCTCCACAGGAGATTCTCCTCAAAATCATGAAATAAACTTTTTTTTTTTATGATGACTGGATACATTCCCTCTAAAATTAAGACCATTTGATTGAGATGTAAGACCTTTTAATACCATTTTCAAAGAAAATTTAAGAAAAAAGCCAAGGTTGCCAGATCTTGCGGACAGGTTCCAGCCCAAACGCCCATGTAAAACCAGGAAAAACCAGCCCAAATTTTATCAACTCGCCCAGTACTATATTTTTCAGTCCGATTGGGTGGAAACTCGCCCAACCTGGCAACACTGACTGAGGCGTTGTCAAGCAAGTGCGTGTCTAACAACTGGAAAACAAATGTATTTCTACTCAAAACTATTTTATAAACTTTTCCTTTTCAAAGTGTAAGAACACTTTTATATGATGCCAGGATAAATTCCCTGTAAAATTGAGATTACAAAATTAAGATTTAAGACGAATTAAGACATTTAAAGGCCTTATTTTAGGAAAATTGACTTTATAAGGACCCGTGGCCGCCCTGTAGAAAGTTCTGACTGATCAGTTTAATATCAGTGAGTTTATTGTGTAAGTTTCTACTTTTCTCTGCCATAATGGAAACGTTTTTGTTAATAATTTCTGAATATTCTGAATATTTAATAAAAACCAAGAAAAGCAGCCCAAATATATATTTTTCAGTCCAATTGGGCTGAAACTTGTCCAATCTGGCAACACAGATTTAGAACCTCCAGGAGATTCTCCTCAAAACGATGAAATAAACTTTGTATCCTACTCTTATCTGGTGTACGAGCACCAGCCCGTCGTCCCTCATCCTCTTTTGCCGGTTGATGTCTAGGTTGAGGCGGGGCAGCGGCTGGGGCCTCCCGCCGGGCTGGGCCGGGTCCAGACCCAGTTCCAGACCTGGACCCGGACCTGGACCCAGACCCGGACCCAGACCCGGACCCGGCGCCGCCTGCTGGAGGGACTGGGGCAGAGAAACCCCGGCAGAGTCTTTGCCCGACAGGCTGCACATCTCGCAGAGCGCGGAGGGCTTGGTGTTGACGTACGTGCAGAACTGACACGTCCACTGGGGGGAAAACCACAAGAAACAGAGAGAGATCCATCACACAATAATCCTCCGATAAACTTATCATCTTTTTAATTCTTTGCCTTGAAAATATCCAAAGTAGTTAAACTGATTGTGACACTTTGGACTCGGCTGACCCCGTCCTGCTGATCCATCCCAGCAGCTCCACTCATGACTCCCTCGTAACCACATGAGATCCGGCAATTTTCTTATCTACTGAGAGCAAATCTAATTCACCCGGGGGGGCGGGGGGTGAATTACAGAGAAGGAAACAAGGACACAAAAGAAAAAACGAATACATTTGCAGGAAAACAACCCAACGAGGAAACGCAGATGAGAAAATATGTAAACACACTCCAGTTAGAGTCTTCTGTGGTGTTTATTTACATCTGTGCGGCCGGTTTGGAGAGCAGCTTGTGCAATCGCAAGAAGAAGAATCGACAGGGAGTAAACAGATTTCAGTGGAAGAGTCAGACTTGGAGCAGAAACACGACAACCGTCTGGTCCGTCTGACTCTTATGGCACTTTTCCACTAGTATCTACTCGGGTCTACTTGGCCTGGTTTCTTTTCCATAACAATTCAGCACCTGCAGCAGAATTAGGAGGTTGGAGCGAAGCTGCTGTGACGTATTTGATTGTGTGATTTAAACAAAGAAGACAACAACACTAAAGATGTAGAACCTGGAGGAGATGATAGATGTGCTGCTGGGTCTGTGACTTGTGTTTGATAAAGTTAAAAAATGAGAGTGAGAGAAGCTCAAGCGGCGACGCTTTTTAATTTTTTTTAGTTTGTCTCGACGCTGCTGAAAAGTCAGCTGGAGCCGCGAGCAGCTATGAAGTGACAGAGCTCCTGGTAGATCTGGTCGTTACTTATCACCCGTAGATCCCTTTTTAATTCTCTCCTCAGCCACCAGGTTTATGAACATCTGCACCTCAGAGTTGGATCATGAAACAGACTTTTGCTGGTGGAATAAAATGAACAAGAAGCCGTCAGAGTCACTCTTTCTCTGATGTCACATCCTGACTTAGACGTCTGACTCCCAACCCCCCGACCAATCGGTGGCCTGTAGTGTGATGACATCAGATACAGCTGACTCAGCCGCTTAGAACCTCAGCAGAATAGTTACAGAAAAGTATCTACTCGGCACGTTAGACCCCTGGTGGGAAACGCCAAACCGAGGCAAGTCGAGCAGGGCTGAGTAGGTACTAGTGGAAAAGTGCCATTAAAAAACGTTTACAGCCACCAGAGGAGAAGTCTCTGACCGTCTATCCGTCTCGTCACGATTCAGCGGGCGGCTGAGGAGATAAAGGCGGCGGTTTATTAGCCGAGGAACCAACCTTTGATCCCGGGTCGGACGGCGCTCCGGGGTGCAGCGGCGCCGGGGCGGCGGGCGGCCGGGTGGCCAGGCGAGGACGCTCACACACCTCACAGAGGATGCTGCTGCCCTGGTTGACCACGGTGCAGCTCCGGCACTGCCACTCTGTTTAAGTGCATTTTTAAAAGAGTTTAAAAATCACCTCCCAGCAGGGTGTCTACAGGTTTGAACAAGATAAATTTAGGACTTTTCAATACCATTTTCAAACTAAATTTAAGACCAAAAGACAGTCAAGGTTGCCAGATCTGACAGGTTCCAGCCTAAACGTGACATAAAACCCGCTGAAATAATGAAAAACCAGCTCAAATCAAACATTCTCTATGTTAAAACTGTAAATTATTAAATGCATAATAAATTTCAAGTCATAAGAAAAGCTTCACAACACCACTAAAGATCCCAAAAAGTTCCGGCTCCAAACAAAGACTACAATTAAATTAAAGCAAATAAATTATCAATGAGTTTATTGATTACGTTTTTTAAATATTTTGTAAAAAACAGGAAAAGTAGCCTAAATTTTATCAACTTGCCCAGTCCTATATTTTTCGGCCCTAACTTGCTCAATCTGGCAACACTGACTAAGGCACAGATTTACAACCTCCTTAAAACAATGAAGTAAACTTCCTTTTCAACGTGTAAGAAAACCTTTTAATGATAAATTCCCTCCAAAATTAAGATTCAAAAATTAAGACCCTTGGATTGAGGTCTAGGACATTTAAAGGCCTTATTTTACATCTCAAAAACCAGGACGACTGAGCCTCACCTGCGTTGGGAGACGTGGGGACGGACGTGAAGCTCTCCTGGGCCGCGGCGAGTCGAGGACGCTCGCAGGTCGCGCAGAGCACCGCTCGCATCTCGTTCACCGTGGTGCAGTGAGCACATTCCCACGGCGACAGAGACGGACTGGGAGAGAAACACGGATTAATACCAGTCCCAGCCGTCCCTGGTTGTCCTGCCGAGCCAGCGGCGCTCACCTGGAGGTCTTGGCCGGCGCTATGCTGGTCCGGCTGTGGCCTTTGCGGTCGGGGTGGGAGTGGAAGAGCCGGTCGCAGTTCAGGCACAGCCTCTGGACGCAGGTGGAGCAGTGAGCGTGCACGACGGACACGCCGCAGATGCTGCAGGTCTCCGGGCTGGACTTCTGGACGCTGTCCCGCTTGTGGCTGGCCCTGGACGGGTGGCGGTGGTAGAGGTCGTCGCACGCGTCGCAGAAGGTCTGGTCGTCACACGACGGGCAGAGGAGAGCCGCCGGCCGGCCGCACAGGTTGCACTCAGTCGCTGCTGCAGCGGCGGCTGGAAGGAAATAATCAGAGTTTAAAATAACTCATCTACCTACACTGCAAAAACTCGAAAGCTTAACAACCATATTTGTCTTATTTCTAGTTAAAATGTCTCATTTTTAGTCAAAAAAATCTCATTACACTTAAAACAAGACTCATCACTTGAAAAAAACAACAATTTTCACCTGTTTCAAGTAGATTTTCACTTAAAATAAGTAGAAAAATCTGCCAGTGGAACAAGATTTTTTTGCTTGTAATGAGAAGGTAAATCTTGTCCCACTGGCAGATTTTTCTACTTATTTCAAGTGAAAAATTACTTGAAACAGGTGAAAATTGTAAAATAACACGTTTTCTGGTAATCACTCATGTTTTAAGTGTAATGAGATTTTTTGACAAAAAATTTGACATTTTAACTAGAAATAAGACAAATATTCCTGGTAAGATTTTGAGTTTTTGCAGTGTAACTGAATGAATGTAAGATGATCCCTCAATTCAACAGATCAGATTGAATGTGATAGTCCCAACACTTGGAAGATACCCCTTCACCGTATCCTGTGTCTACTTATTTTTGCTTTATTTCAATTGGCCTACTTGGTCATTGTATATGTCTGACACACTGTGTGAAATTATCTGTCAAGGAACTTGTTTTAATAAATGTTCCAAAAAAAGAATGACGGTGTTTGGCCAGGTTAGTGTTTACAAGTCAAACAAAGCAGAGAAGTGTTATGAAAACTTGGATCAAACATTGAGAAACCAGGATGAGAGGAGTTTCTGGCTCGAGGGTAAACGGACCGGTTTCCACACGCGCAGCCACGAGGGCGAGCAGTTCCGCTACGGAGGAAAACAAACCCATCACTACGAACATGGAAATCAGACGTTCAGATAAGCGAGATATCGGGTTATTTATACAGTCGGGGTCGCTGCACATGCAAATCCCTCTGACGTGCACTATTTCACTCCGCTGATAACGTCCTGGTCTGATTTACCAGCCGGGATTTTCAGCTCCAGCTGTTTCTCTTCAACCAACGTGCTTCACTTGTTTTTCCCGCCTCCACTTCACCCGTCAGGGTTTCTTCGCTCAGCTGACGCTCAGATAGTCTCTCCGACAGCTCCAGATGTTTGATGTGCAGTACTTAAAGCTCATCTTTGAGTTAGTGGTCAAACCCCTCTTACATCACACCACTTTTCCATGGAGTTTGGAACTGGGATTTCTGTTTCCACGGACAAAGAACTGGCTCCGGGCCAGAAAAAGTGGTTCCAAAGCACCAACTCTTGGCTAGAGGAAAGAATCGCTTACGTAAGCGGAGTTTGCAGTGACGTAACGACGTGGCTCCCCTAAGCACCCAAGCTATGGAAAAGCAAACCGGTTCACTGCTGGTTCGCAAGTAGAAGGAGTTGTGAACCAGCACCAGCACTGGCCCAGAACCAGCCCTGGAACCGGTTTGGTGGAAAAGGGAGTATCACGAGTGCTTCTGGAGCCTCTTTAATCATTGCCCTCCGTGAGGAGAAATATCGATAACTCACGCTGGCCGAGCTGACTGAAACGATGTGTAGAACAAATACTGCTCGAGCTGAAACGAGGACTAGTGGAGCCTCTCGATACCGTTAACAGGACAAGTCATAGACTACGTTTACATGCAGTCAAAATTCGGGTTATTGCTAATATTCCGGTTACTGAAACATTCGGAATATTCCATTTCCATGTGTGAGCAAACAGGATTATCCCTGTATACATGGTGATTAAGCATTTGGGATATCTGGATCAAACCAGCGACGCGCGGAGAACGTCATGACGCAATTCCCGTCATTTCCACTTCTTCTTCCTGTATCCAAATTCAAAACAAATGCTGCTACACGCAACTTTTTGCTCACCTTCTTTTAAATCTCGCTATCTCGGTACTTTCTACCGTCTACAAATGCCAAAATGTTCATATCCTTCATTACATTTATGAAGTGATTAGTCTCCTCCTCACTCCAAAAGTGTGGCGGGGTCTTGCGTTTCTCCGTTTATAAGAACTTCCTGGACTCAAAAGACCAGGATTCCTTGCAAACAGAGCATGCGCAGAAAACAAATTCATGTTCCTTTTGATCGGGATATCCCGTTTGCCGTTTACATAAGCGAATATTCGGGTTTTAAAAAGGAGTAACCCAGGGGTCATTTTCCGGTTTTTAAAAACCCGAATATGAGCAAATTCGGGTTATTCATAGGGGTTATTGGTGTTTACATGGCCGTGCAAAACCGGCTTATTGCTAATATTTGGGTTTTAAAAGGGTTATTGACTGCATGTAAACGTAGTCATAGCTAAAACAAAGGGGATTGTGGCCTCTTAGCCTTTAATGCACTTTTCATTTCACCAACGCTAAATCCGAGCTAAAGTGATATCAGCTAACTGTTGATGCCACAGCCGGCTGTCACTCATGAAGCCACGCCCCTCATTATGCATAAAACAGCCACCTAGTGGCCAGTCGAGGAGCTGCACCTTCCAGAACACTAGTGAGCTGTTTGGAGCCGCTTGTCCTCAGCCGGGTAATTTACTCTTCTTCATCTGCATGTTTGAACACCACAAACATTTCTATCACCTCTAGTGGTATTGGCAGGTCTGTGTTCAAAATGAGGTCAAAACCTTTGTTTTTTTATCTTTTGTATTCATTTGGTTGAGTTTTGCAGACTTTTAAAGAAGTGTAATCCGACATATGGCACCTGTTTAAATGTCTGTAATGATTAAAGTGCCATCAAGAACAATGAATTCTCTATAATTTCATCTCTTGGCATCAGAAACGGATGCAGGTCACCGATCGTGGCGGCGGCTCACCCGGCGCTGGTCTCAGCGGCTGAGCGGGCTCAGTTCCTGGTGCAGGTTTAGTCCGAGGAGTCGGCACCGGAGGCTTGTCGGCCTGGATCTCCTCGTCTTCGGGCTGGGGGACCACGGGCTGCAGGACCACCGGCTCGGGGGCCGCCGGCTCGATCACCGGCTTCTTCTGCAGGAACCAGCAACACAGTAGAGAAGGTTCACAACAACAACTGGATGATGACGGATCAATCAATCAAATATATTATTTCAGCTTCCCAGATTTCCACCACTAAGAGACTTTGGGTCCAGATGCACTTTGACTAAGGGACTAAATTATTTAACCGTCCACTCAGCTACTTTGCACCGTCCTTGATCTCATTTTCAGCTGCTGAAGCTGCAACTGGCTTGTGTTTGTTGAGTTTCTGAGTTTTATTGATCTTGGCCTGCAGGAGACTCTGAAACTAGCAGCAAACCTGCACAGCTGATCACTGTGCCGGATTTTAAACCCCAGCGACATTATTTACTTGTCTAAAAGTGCATTTCTCCCCATGTAGTTCAGCAAGGCCACACTGGTGCGTTTATATCATATTCTGCCACCTTGTGGACAAATCATGAAGTTTTCCAGTTATGCAACATCTGTGTCGACATCATGTTACATGACTATAAATTAATACTTGGTTAAAATCACAGTGGGAATAAAAATTGATAAATAACACTAGTATAAGTTCATACATATGTTAATTTTCTAGTGATTTATGTGGTGATTTGTAAACAAAAACTAATGTGAAGACACCTGAATTATTACGTTTCATTTGGTGATAAATACTTTGCTGAAATCTTTTTTTTGTTACTGTGTTACATTTGAATTATTTGATAGAAGATTATTGTATTGAAATATAATTGCTGTTAAACCAAAGTGTTGCCTGATTCCTATGTTGATTAGGCTCCTTCACTTGTACATGAGGTAAAAGTAACTACATTGCTATACAAATAATCCACAGAGGGTAAAGAAAGCACCATAAGTGCGTAAAAAACAACTTGGTGAACTTGTTGAGCAGCTTAAAGCTTAATTTTTTTTTCTGTTTGAAGTAAAACCAACTTAATTCTTCTGTTTTGATATTAATTAAAGAAAAACCCTGCTTAGAGTGTCATCTTTACTGCTTCACTGCTGTTTTTATGCACACTATTATTCGTGAAAATGTGATATTAATTCAAATATATGTCATTTTTGTAACAGTTTGCATGCATTAGAAATATTTCATGTAGAAAAGCACTCAGTGTGAGTTTCAGGGTGCAGACCTCCTGGATGACAAATGGGATGATGTCTTTGAAGTGTTCGGGATGAGGATGCGTGCCCTGAACGGAGACACAAGAGACGGGATATGGTGAGCCGTTGTCGTGGAAACAGCCGCAGACCGGCGTGTATCGGAGCAGGTACCAACCTTCAGCAGCATGTCCACCTCCACGCGCAGCGTCATCACCTCCAGCGTAACCGCGGCAACCTTGTCCCTGTCCGGCTCGGAGACTTCGTCGGGGAAACTGAGGCCGTCTATCTGCTGGTTGGTGTAACCGTAGAGGAACAGGACCCTCCGGCCCCCCTGCAGAGGAAACCAGCCGTTGATATTCTTTTTAAAGACCTTTTCTTCTTTTATTCTGATTAAATATATATGTCCTTCGCAGTGGGGGCTGGTGCTAACATTTTGGGGGGCTCAATTGAACTTGACATACATCGGGGTGTAACGGTGCACAGAAGTCACGGTTAGGTACAAGCTTGGTACAATAGAGAAAAAAGAAAAGTAGAAAATAATATTTTGGTCCTTTAATTTTGAAAAATGTAACTATCCAACAATGGCTTATTCGTCATAAGTGAGGCAGTTCAGTTCTGCTGCAGTGGTAAAAGAAAACTGAACATAAAGTCGGGGTTTATCATTTCAACAAGTCCACTGTTATTTTGTATTGTTTTTTCTTCCTGGTTTGGGTTCAGTTTATTTTACACATTAGAGAGAAAAAAAACATTAACATTTCCATTGTTCTGTCTGGAATCTATATTATTTCAAAAGATAACGTTATTTCTTTCAGATATTTGATCAACAAATAATATTTCAAAAGCAAGTGTTATTCAACCTATTTAAAACAAACATAATAATCTGTTTTGTGTAGTTCAGTTAGATTTTCTAAAATAGACGGAGAATTAATTCAATCACATTAGATTAAAAACAACATACGAGTCACAATGCTGATCGCTGATTCGTTGCTGATAACTGAGTTTCTGGGACGAACACGACTCCGTCCCTTTACAAATCTAATTCAAACCAATAAACAGAGATCCTCAGGTCACGTGCTTTTCAAATGTTTGAAAGTTTACACTGGATTCTGTTTGACCGGTGCCCCTTACTTCCAGAAGTAAATAAAATAAAATAAAAAACATTTTGGAACCAAATAAATATTTAAACATTTAATTACTATTGACAGTCGCCCACAGACTGAAATAACACCATCTTTTAATAATTATTTGCATCTTACAGCATGTTTTTGATTTTATTTTTCATCTCTTGATTTGAAGGGGGCGGGGCCTAGCGCCCCCTACTGACCAGCCGCCGCTGGTCCTCCGTTTCTAAACACTTGAACTGCAGGAAAAGCCTCCTCACCTTGATGGCGTCCACGGTGGTTCTGAACACCGGGTTGTTGTGCTTGACGCTCCTCCAGAACCGCGGCCTGACGGGGCTCGTCAGGTTGCAGCCGTACTTCTCCAGGATGCTCAAGGCCTTGACCAGCCGACTCAGCGAGTCCAGAGCCTGGTGGAGGGATCACAATGTCAATGTCATCATCATCATGAACAGCGAAAATAATGTTCAAAGCAAGGAATAATCTACTACCAAAAAATATCCAAGGAATGTTCACAGAGAGAGAAAGGGGCTATAATCTAAGGGGAAAACTAAATTTTAGAAAACAAAGTACGAACAACAATGAAAAGCATGTGCATATCGAACTGTGGAGTGACTGTGGAACAGTTTGGAGCAGGAAATGAAACAAAGTACCAACATAAATCTGTTTAAAAAGAGATACAAAAAATTATTTATAAACAGGTATATGGAAGAGGAAATGGGATAACGAGGAGTGTGAGAAACAAATAAAATAGGGAAAAATGGTATATTATATTTGCTTAAGATACGTTTAGATATTTATGTGGATATTTATGTAGTATATATTATATGTTGAGAGGGATAGTTATAATTATGTAATATATTTATTATGTATGTAGCATATATATATTTATAGGGATATTTATGTAGTTTATATAGTATATATATTTGTATTTTCTATATATTGATATAATAATATTTATATTTTCTATATACTTATATGGATAATTATGTAGTAATAGGCATGTTTACGTAGTATTTATATAGACTATATTTATATGGATATTGTGTAGATATAATAATAGCAATAATGTAAATTCATAGAGTTATAAAGGGGTAGGAACTAGGAAAAAGTGTATACTATACATGTTCGAAATAAATTCATTCATTCATTCATTCATTCATTCATTCATCATCATCATCATCATCATCAGTAACATGGTGCATAAAGACATTACATCTTTAAACGATAGGTCAGGTGTGGTTTTGCCGAGGGTTTAACAAGAAACCCCTTTAAAAGGAACATTCCTGCATCTAATATTAGATGGTAATGAGTGTAAACTTTCAACATAAATCAAAGCAGATTTAAGTGAGAACATAATAAGTGTTAAATGTCAGTTAATGGTGTATTGTGACCATCTGAGGGCAGCACAGACACTGGACTCTTTTAAGACTGGCTTAAAAAAAAATTTATTCAGGAAGGTGTTTTTGAGTTTTATGACTTATTATTGTTTTATGACTTATTATTGTTAGTTTTAACTGGGTACTGGCTCTGTGGCACTCTTAGATTCTTGGATGAAGAGTGGCTTACAAATAGATAGAAATAGATAGCTCTCATCAAACTAAAGTGTCCCTCCACCTAAGTGACGGTGTGAACAGGGTTCCTACAGCTAAACTAAAGTACTTTAACGTTGTAAGAGAACAGGCGGCTCCATCTGGTCCCCACGAGTCGACGAACGAATGCAAACAGATGCACGAAGACGAGATGTCGTGGTTTCTGCTTCCAACTCCACTCTGTCATTAATATTTTATTTTTATTTAACCAGGAATGTCCCATTGAGATAAAAAACAACTCTTTTTCAAGGAGTCATGGACACGAGGCAGCAATAAGTTAGTTAAGAAAAAAGTAAAATTTGATATATAATAGATGAAACAGTTACGGGTTCAGGCGGCCGTCTCACGTGCTTCTCAGTCTGGATTTAAACTAATTCAAAGAGTAAAAAGTCCCCGTAGTTTCAAGTGATTTTGCAACAGGTTCCCTGCAGAAGAGGCAGAAAAGAAAAAGCCCTCCTTCCCAGCTCAGAGGATCAGTGAGCAACATGAAACAGATTACTGCTTGAACGCAAATGATAGGATTCAACACTTCTCTGTACAAGTGGACCAGTAAGTCGACCTCCATACATCAGATCTCCGTAATCTAAAATGGATTGATTAATTGCAGGAATGAGGCGTTTTTTAACATCAAAAGGAAAACTAAATTTATTTCGAAAGAAAAAGCCACACAAGTTTCTCAATAAGGGGTTTGAAAGTGAGAGCGTCATCAAGCAAGATACCAAGATATCTGTGCGAATGAAACACCTCAGTTTCATTTCCCTCATGAGTTATTACTGAGTTATTACTGTGGGGATCATTTGCAGACCCTCCCTAAAAGTACTGATCCGGTTGTGTAGAAGCAGAGGCCCGGCAGGACAGAGTCGTCTCAGTCCTCCGTCTCCTGCCTCTGTCAGCAAGAACCAGCAGACGTAACTTTGGACTCTGATCCCGGTCATCCCCGCCGTGAGATGCAGGTTGCTTTGTGAAATTATAATCACACGTAAACGGCTATGAAATGGAAGACAAACTTAAAGACTCCAGAGAGGAATCGATGATGGAAAATGAGAGTAACTGGGACCAAACAAGAAGAAAATTGGACTTCTACGCCCAGAAGAAGGATCCACTGAAGTTTAAAATAAAAAGAAAAGGCTGGTACTATCGAACAGGACGTTATTAAAGAGCGAAACTAATATGCTGACTGACCAAAGAAAGGAGGCGTTTTAGTGCCTGGTGACCCTGAGGGGAGATAAAATAAAATAAAAAAAGATCGTGATTCACATGGAAACAAAACCTCCAGTGTTTCTTGTTCAGCTGCAAAGTTTTGCCATCTCCAACACGCACAATTAAAATATGCAAACACAGGCCACTTAATTAGGTACGTGTACAACCGTGAGAAAGAAAGTAGATATTTAAAACAGACCTCTTTATTAGCTACACTAAATACAGCTAATTATTGTTTTCTTGTCTTTTCTATAAATGATGGAATTGAAATTCTGATCACTTTATAATTCACCGTTTAACAGGAACTATGGTTGAAAATTAAAAGATCATGTTTAGTGAGACGAAACAGCAGTTTGCTGCTGATGACAGTGAAGATCGGGCTTCGATCGACCAGGCGACGGAAGACGACTCGTGAAGGGAAGACAAAGACTCGTGCGGGGAAGACGACTCAAACAAAAGAGGCCAAACTTAAGTGAATCTTTTTTTTTTTAATCCCGAACTGGTCGGATTAGTTTTTTTCTCCCCCAGATCAGTGAGAGTTTTGCAGAACAGCAGCGTCACGTTTACGTGATGCTCTAAAAGATAAAAGGTACCTGCGACTTGCTGCAGCCGGCCGTGTTCTCCCTCAGCATGGCCTCCGCCGTCACGTGGCCGTACTTCTCAGCCACGGGCAGCGGGACGGAGGCCATGGTCTGGATCTCAGCCTTCACGTCCTGCGCTGAGCCTGAGGAGAGGAGGAGCGACCGGGCTCTGCTCCGGACCTCGTCCATCTGGACCGCCGCAGGACTGCCGCTCTCTGCTGCTGGAATCAGAACATGAATCAGAACAAAAACTAAAACTTTTACTGTAAATCATGTGAAACCAGAGGTTTCATATCCTGGTACCAAATGTCCGTCATAAAACCGGAATTACCTGGTTTAGTATCAGCCTCATAGTTTAGATGCCAACTTTATTCTGCATGTTGACCTCCAGTGTCACCATGGCAACTAGGCCAGTGTTGAAAAAAAATTGATTTTCCATTTCTAAATCGAATTTCATATTAATTCCTAAAAATCGATTCATATGTCTAAAGATCGATTTTTTTCCATCATTACATTACAACTTATTTTTTTTTTTTTTTTTTTTTATGCCCAAAAAAGAAATTTTTTTTGGACATGAGAATAACTGGTGCCATGTTTTTGCCTTTAAATATGTTTAAGGGTATGAAAAGATTTAAGTTTTCAGTTATAATTGCATAAATTGTCTATATTTCATTACTTTATATGTATGTCTTGGGGTTACATTTGCATAAAATGCTAAAAACCAAATTATCAAAAATTAAAAACCCAAAAATGACAGAAAATGGAAAACCCATTTCATACATATGCGGCCCTGGATCTGCTTGATAATTCTGACCCTCACGATGTTTCTGAAAGCAGTTATATCAGCATTCTGGGAGGCGATTGGTCCTTACAGTCATCATTAGCTGCCAATACTTGCTGTTGAATTTTAATTTTTTATTTTTTTTATTTAACCAGGTAAGTCAATTGAGAACAGTTTCTCATTTACAATGACGACCTGGGCAAGAGGCAGCACAAAGAGTCAAACACATACAATCACTGTGAAACAAAAAAATCAAACACGATAGATAAAAAACACACAACGCATAAAAAAATACGAGTAAAAAGTGGTAGCACTGGTCCGAAAGAGTTAGAAACAAGTGCAATGATCACAGATGAATGTTGGGAGTGTATTTTTGAAGGAGGAGAATGGAATGAATGTGTGAAGTTTAAGTGTTTGCTGCAGATTATTCTAATCACTAGCAGCAGACAACTGAAGTGAATTATGGCCAAAGGAGGTAATTATTAGTTAATGTAACTGCTTGAACGTAGGTCCTGATTACTGATGTTGATATTAAGTAGTGAACCCAGATATGAAGCTTCCAGTGATGGTTTAGTAGATGAAGTGATACCGGTTGAGGTGAGTCGAGGTTACAGTGATGGGTGTTAAAAGGAGCACCGGTAACAAAGCGGATGGTGGTGTGGTTTGTTTGTTCTAATTTTATGTTATTGATGATTAGGTTTATTGGAGCATTTATCATTTTATTGCCAAAAACAATGAATTTGGTTTTACTGATACTTAATGATAACTTTTTATTTTAAACCATTTATTCAACATGTTGAGGTCCTTCTGTACTACACGCAGGAGCTGCTCAAGATCTGTACCAGATGAGTGCAGGCTTGTGCTGTCTGCAAATAGAACACACTGCATGTTTTGTAGGGCTTTACATATATCGTTTATATATAAGATAAATAATTTTGGCCCTAGTACAGAGCCTTGAGGAACTCCAAAAGTTATTTGTAAGGGTTCCGACTCAACTCCGTTCAGGCTAACAAATTGCGTTCTTTTATCTAGATAGCTTTCCAGCCAAGAGAGGGCAATACCCCTAATTCCATATCGATATATTTTTTTCAATAGTATTTTGTGATCAATTGTATCAAAGGTCAATGAAGACCCCCACAGTGTATTTTTTTTATTATATATTGCTTTGGAGATGTTTTCTACCAGTTCTATAACCACCATTGAGGTTGATCTGTTTTTCTGAATCCATATTGGTTATTACTTAGTAATTGGTGTTTTTCAATAAAGCTATCAAGTCTTGCTACAAAAGGTTTTTCTAGAAAAAGATTTTGGAGAATTGAGATGAGAGTGATATCGGTCTATAGTTTGCGTATAGTTGTTTGTCTCCACTTTTGTATATTGGTACTATTTTAGCCGTTTTAATTTTATTTGGAAAGATGCCTGTTAAGAATGATTGGTTGCAAATATGGGTAAAAGGTTTAACAATAGTATTATATTTTTGACTAAAGACATGTCTATATTTGTATTATTCCTTCAGTTAAAATTGTTGAAATTTCATGAACTAGTAGACTATAGTATTCTGCAAATTATGTTTAAAGCTCATAAAAAAAACTTTACCAATCAACATTCAGAAAAGATTTAAAAAAAGTGAAAGCAAGTATATCTTAAAAGGAACAGAGATTTAAAAAAAACCAAGATTCCGGACAAAATTGATGGAACGTTGTGTTTCTGTGAAAGGAATCAGTTTATGGAACAATCTGAATAAAGAAAACAAAGAATCCAAATCAAACATTACATTCAAAAGAACAATTAAAGCCTGTATGTTAAGTAAATATAATGAAATATGTTAGTTAAGTTTGATTGACATACCCATAGACGGCGGTAATTTGATTTTATTTTAGTTTTTTATTCACTTAGTTGTTGTTTTTTTTTTAATTTATGTTATTTGTGAATTTATTTCTTGGAAAAAGGGGCAGATCAGGTAAGATTCTTCTTCTTTCTGCTCCCTTTTCATTCACAATTTAAGAACATTGGTATTTGTATTGAATTGTTTTATTTTTTTGAATGAAATAAAGAATAAAAGAATAAATGAAAAATGAAAAAATGAAAATGAAATGTACAGTCAGTTGATTTTTTATTTTTCAGATTGTTAACAATTTTCAATATTTCTTGTAGGCAATGAAGATTGAAGAGTGTGGATTCTGATCAATGAGACCTTCATCTATCTTCATCTTGTGACACATGAAGGGAAAGTCCGAGCTATTCATAGTTTTTGGAGTGATGAGTCTCAAATCTCAGACACCCCTTCACAATAAAACCCCTGCAATGTTTCAGCTCAGGAGGAAATAAAAACCAGGCGTTGATAAAACAGGGCTGCACTTGAAAGTGAAACTTTAAAGTTTTACAGGCAGCAGAGTCTTTGCTGAGAGTTAAACTCACCGTCTTCCATGATTTCGGTTACCGGGACGCCTCAAACGTCCTCCCTGGGACAGGAATAACGCGTTCGCGGTTAAAAAGAAGGAGAAATAAAGTGTTAAAGTGGCTCTTGGAGACGCATCCTCACCTGATCACAGTTGTTTATGATCTGCTGCTAAAGGCGGAACTCCAGTCTGACGTCACAGAGTCCCGTTCTACTTCCGGTCCAGTCCTCACCTTTCAGAATAAAAGCGGATTATTTACAACCCTCATGTAAAAGAATTAAAATTAAATTAAAAAAAGCCAACTTGAACAAAAGGATGGGTTTTTCTTAAATTTAATTTAAAGACTTCTTCACGGTTTTGATTCAACTCATTATACATTTTAGTATAAAGTTATTGTCTTTTTGTGTGGAATGGCAACACAACTTCATATCATATACTGCCCTGTACTCTCCACAAATGCTTTGAGTTTGCCATACTTGCATATTTGTGGTCTATATAGTGCAAATGCTGATAGTCAGGTATAAATCATGCTCCCAATGTTGGAGTTTGTGCATGCACATTTATTTATTTATTTTGTTCCAAAACTCTTTTTATTTCATTTTTGGCACCAATATAACAAAAGATTTATTTCCACTTGGTATTTCCACTTGGATCTGCAGATCATATAACTAACAGAAATAATAAAGTTGGTCACAATGATGACAGCAATGACTAATAAAATAAAAAAAGATCAATGCACAAAAACAAATTAAATTAAATAAAAAAAATGATGAAATTGTAAGAAAAAATAGAAATAAAATAACTAAACAAATTAATAAGGAATGAGAGAAATAGAGAACCCTATATATATAAATATGTATATATATATATATATATATATATATATATATATATATATAAAAGGATGGGATACATCCTGTATAAGATACATTTTATACATGTATATATATATAAAATTTGTATATATATATATATATATATACATATATATATATATATATATATATATATATATATATATATATATATATATATATATATATATATATATATATATATATATATATATATATATTCAATTCAATTCAATTCAATTCATACTTTATTAAAGACACATCTTAAGAAGAGGTCCATAGTACCAATATATATATATATATATATATATATATATATATATATATATATATATATATAATATATACATATATATATATACATTATTTTTTGTGTGTGTGTGTGTGTCGATTTGCTCTCAAACTAAAATAAGTTAATTTGTAAATCCTGCAATATACATACATACGTTTGTTTATAATAATCGACAATGACAATATATTCATATTCTGTTTGAAAGAAAATTCTTCAAATGTTCACAAACTTTCCCCAAGCAAGGGCGTGGATCACCAATGCGAGTTACAACGCGAAGAACAGTGTATAAACTGAGAAAACAGGTCGAGTTTACAGTTTATTGGCTCCACACTTGTTTTGAAGCAGCAAGGCTGCGCCTGCGCAGTTGGGCTCCAGCCTGCGGAGCAGTGGGCGTGTCCCTCTAAAAGGGGGCGTGTCCGCTCTAAAAGGGGGCGTGGTCGCCGCGTCACCTGAAGTTATACCGAAAGTAAAGTGGATGAGGAAATAAGGAAACGCACCATCACCGTCCTCTGCAGCAGCCGCGCACGTCTCAAGTTTTCTAAATCAGTTCTAAATTTATTTATTAAATTCGTATTGAACGGGTGAAGTTTGCTTCATCATGTCAAAGGCAGCAACACTGAAGATCAGCAAGGCGAGCGCGGTTAAGGTGAGTCCTGCTCCCTCCACGATCAGAACAGGGACAAAGCTTTCATCTAAAGGCCCCGTTAAGATAATCGACATTTTAACCAGATTGTGTAAATTTTGAGTGCAAATATGTGCAAAAATGACGATTTCAGCCGTCAAAGCGGCGGAAAGTCCCTCTGACAGGAAAACGAAAGTAAATCCAAAAGGCTTTTTGTAAGGGTGAATCAGCCAAATCATTTCACCTTAATTCATCCACGTCTCTCTGCAGGTGGAAACCTTTCGCAAGTCTCTCTATCATGAGGTTTGTCTGCCTTTTACGATGCACATTTATTTTTCCAAGAGCAGCGTCCTTCCCGCAGGTGCACACGTGACTCTCTTTTGTGTCTGCAGGCGGAGAATCTGTTCTCCAATCTGATCCCTGTGAAGATCATCCAGCTGGACGCCCTGCTCAAGGTTCATGTTCATCGTGTTCATGTTGTCACCTACACAGTACTCGAGTTGTATAAAAAAATCCGGGGGGATGGTGGATTTTATCATATGGGGACAGATAATTTGTGCTGATTACAAATAATATAATATATTACAAATAATAGCAGTGACCAAACCAGCTGCAGAAATACTACAGGAATGACATAGCAGCAGTTAAATGCAGCCTTCTGTAAGCTTTAAATATCCACTGGGCTTACATAAAATACATCAAAACACAACAATAAAAAACAGTTTCTGAACTTATCAATATGACTCTGTCCTTCACAGGATAAGTAAAATGGATCACTGCAAAAACTCAAAAGTTTAACAAGAATATTTGTCTTATTTCTAGTTAAAATGTCTCATTTTAGTAAAAGAAATCCCATTACACTTAAAACAAGACTCATCACTGGAAAAAACAACAATTTTCACCTGTTTCAAGTAGATTTTCACTTGAAATAAGTAGAAAAATCTGCCAGTGGAACAAGATTTTTTTGCTTGTACTGAGAAGATAAATCTTGTCCCACTGGCAGATTTTTCTACTTATTTCAAGTGAAAATTTACTTGAAACAGGTGAAAATTGTCAAATAAGTTATTTTTCTGGTGTTATTTTTCTGGTGATGACTCTAAATGCCATCCCCCCCTCATCCCCCCTCAACTCGAGTACTGCACCTACAGATCCAGCAGGTCCTGATGGGACATGTCTTCATGTTTGTCTTTGTCTTTCCAGGATGATGCTCTCAGCATCACAGACATGTCCTCCCTGCAGGCCCCCCTGGACATCCCCATCCCTGACCCCCCTTCACCGGAGGATGAGGTGATCCGCTCTCCTCTGGTCCAACCGCTGCATGTTTGCTTGTTTTCACATACAAAAACATTAAAACAGTTTACATAGATTCAGTAACTGTGATGGAGAATGGCTAAAACCCCTCCAGGGGCTCACGAAGTGGCATTCTCCAGGAATTTGTACATTTAAAGATAAAAAAAAGTATCCTAATAACTGTCATACAGGTGAAATACAGGAAGAAAAATGTATAAAGATAAGACATACATATAACAATAGGGTAAAAAAAAAACACCAAGAATATACAGGACTGTCTCAGAAAATTAGAATATTGTGATGAAGTTCTTTATTTTCTGTAATGCAATTAAAAAAACAAAAATGTCATACATTCTGGATTCATTACAAATCAACTGAAATATTGCAGTTTAAGATTAAGATTCCCAGAATATTAAAATTTTTTGAGATAGGATATTTGAGTTTTCTTAAGCTGTAAGCCATGATCAGCAATATTAAAATAATAAAAGGCTTGCAATATTTCAGTTGATTTGTAATCAATCCAGAATGTATGACATTTTTGCATTACAGAAAATAAAGGACTTTATCACAATATTCTAATTTTCTGAGACAGTCCTGTAACTCGGGTTCATGTAGCCGACCATATGGAAAGTATTTAGTGATTTCAGAGTCTTCTTAAATTTATGAGCAGACAAGTCACCTAGATATAATGGCAGAGAATTGTAAATCTTTGACCCTCTGAAGCCAATATTAAATTAGGTTTGGACTGTTGGTCTGAGGTCATTTGAACTGCGAGTGGGTTATTCTGGACCTGAGAATTATGCCTAAATAGGGGAAGGGTTCTCCCCAACAAGCCATGAACAAATAGACCAAATTGAAGATGATTGGCTTGAAAAACAGTGAGGATAGCTAGATGAATGTTTTGGCTGTACACAACATATTATTCTTAGAGCTCGTTTCTGCAGACGGTATAGAGGCCCAATCCTGCTGCTGGTTCTGTAAGGTTTACAGATGTTGTGCAGCATTAAAGTCAGTCTCATTCTGCTGAATCCCCATCTCCTAGGAAATGGAGACAGACAAGAGTGAAGAAGATGAGAAGAAGAAGAAAGGTAAGCGGTTTTGTTGGTAAACGACGGTCATGTGACAGGGAACGGATGCTTCAGCTGTCGTCTCTGTTCCTCAGCTCCGAAGTGCGGCTTCATCAAGGGAAACGAGAAGATCATGACGGTCCTGGAGCGGGTGAAGCCGGAGATCGTGGCCCTCAGGGAGACCATCGTCGTCGTAAGTGGACCAGTGGCTTTAAAAAGGAGCATTAACCTTTAACCATGTCAAGTTTTTTTCTTTTCTTTCATATTTACGAGGGTCCAACTGAAAAAATAGTATTGAGTTCATATGTTTTTTACTTCTTCCTACTCCTTTTTCGAGCAGAACACATTTGCATATACATATGTTTGAAATAAAAGATATAAAATCAAATTAGGGACATACTACTTTAAAGTTGTGGGTTTAAATCCCTGCAGGTGTCCTGCTGGATTCAGCACCTCATCCCAAAAATAGAGGATGGAAACGACTTTGGAGTTGCCATCCAGGTATATTTCTTCTTAAAAAGGACCATGTAAGTTTTTATATTTGTTCGCAACTAGTGATAAACAAACATCACTTCTTCTGTTCGACGGCAGGAGAAAATCCTGGAGAGAATAGCAGCGGTAAAGACCAAAGTGGATGGCTTTCAGACAAACATTAACAAGTACGTCAGATGGACGGCATTTTAAATATATATATTTTTTTTTAGGTAATTGTTTGTGTCACCATCTTTGTTTTACTGTTCAGGTACTTCTCAGAGAGGGGGGACGCCGTCGCTAAAGCCTCCAAAGACACACACGTGGTGAGTGATTGGGAGTTTGAGGTTTATTTATTGAGACATTCAGGACTGAGAATCAGCTGTTTTTAGTAAGAAATAGATAATCACAGAGAAGTTAGATCATATTGAGGACGAGTACATTATTGTTTTGTTTTATTAAAACTGTTGAGGATCATAGAAAGCTCTAACTGGTGTTGTTCCCGCTCAGATGGACTACCGCTCGCTCGTCCACGAGAAGGACGAGGCCGTTTTTTCTGAGATCAGAGTGATCGTCCTCGACATCCGTGGATTCTACGTAAGTCGGACCGAGAACCTTCATTTAACCCATGAAAGCATGTTTCATCAGCGTTCAGATAGAAGTATAAAACTGTCAACACGGATGTAAAACAGCCGCCTGAAGGAAACTTGCTTTTACTCCACATCAAATCGGTTTGAATTAAAGAGATTGTAAACTCTTAATTCATTAGTCTCAACATTTCCAGTTAAATCATCTGATGGACGCTTGACTTCAACTTAATAATCAATGTTCAGTCTATGCTGCAGACAAATATAGACTCAGTGAAATCAGATAATTACTGTGGTGCTGATGAAACAGTCCTGTTTCTTAGCTGCTAGAAACTTTAAGCTGAGTTTCTCCAAGTGTGTGTAAAGTTAGTCAATGTGGCCTGGCTCGACTAAAATTCTGATTGGTCGATTCTTTAATTTAATTTCATCAGGAGGAAAGTACATCCCTTTGTTTTTGCTATTTTGGTTTAGCCCAATCCACTGACCAGAGATGGATAGATTGTTAAGTAGAAGGACAAGATCCAGTGATTTGTTGAACGCTATCATGTCAGAGACATCTGCATTGTGGAAGAATTTCATAAAAATAGACAACGGAAAAAAGTACAAATATAGTAGTATAAAAATATATTGACATTGAAAGTTTGGCATTTATTTGAGCCCCACCAAAATACTGGTTAGCCCCACTGTAGTTGAACCAGAAAAAAAAAATACTTGCGGCCACCGTGTACAGTGCAAAATGTGTCGGTCAATTATTAAAACGAGAATATATTTACAGGCTGTAGTGTGTAATTAATTTCAGTGCAGTACATCAGAAGGCGATTTAATATATAGCAAATTGACAACGAGAAAAAAAAAAAAAGCCCAATAGTCGAATTTGTTGAAATTTTAGCGCTTCAGTCAACTAAGAATTTCTTTGGTTATTACAGCCCTAGTAAACAAAGATGTGAGATTATTAAATCTCCACCTGAATACCAGGAAACAACCACCCTAAACCTGAAAATCTACTCTGTTTATCTGAAACCGCCACTCCTGTTGGCCCGTTCTGCCCCCGTGATGACGACAACGCTTCCCAGCATCCGTGTTTTAACCTGACAATTAAATATACTTTAATAAATTATTTCTCAAAGCTGAGGGGTTTATTTGGGAGGAAACACCTAAATGTTTTTTTTCCACTATGAAAAGTAAAAAAAAAATAAAATTGAATGGTTTAATATGGATTAAAAACTTATCAAATGCTAAATAAACTAAGTCTGACAGGAAAACAAGCTTAAGTTTGCATTGCTGCATTTCAGTGTCAAACACTAACGTTTTCTAACTAACTCTCCAGGCTGAACTTTATGACATCATCTGCAAAAACCTGGAAAAGGTGACCAACCCCAAAGGAGAGGAGAAGTCGTCGATGTACTGAAGCTGCAGCTACTGATCAGCTGGATTCATCTCTCAACTCTCTGCACCTGCGTCACGCTGCAGGATTCATCAGTCAAAACTGCCCGCGGGTTTATCAATGATTCCTTTTTAAAAGTTCACTAAAAAAAAAAAAACTGATTTTTTTTATCATTTCTGTTTGATGGGAACACTTATATTTGCACTAAGTTTGACCTGCATGGTAAGAAAATAAAAACTTGTTCTGTCAAAGTGTCAGATTCTTACTTTATTTCTTAAAAAACAAAATCTTTGTCATCCATGAGACATGATGCGCTTTTCACGGAACGCTGAATAAAAGAATATTACAAAACAGTTTTCCTTCGCTCAAGAAGAGAAACTAATACAACAATTAACATATGAAGGTTTACAAACAAAGGCATTTAACACAAAAACCAGACATCTACACGTCCGGTCCTTCTCCACCGGGGATGAGCTGCAGGAGGAGAAGATATTCAGACATAAATCATCTGTTTGCTTCAAAGTAAAACGAAACCTCATCGTCTGTTTCTTACCATGGTGATGTTGTTGCCGTTGAGAAGGATCTGATCCAGTTTGGTTATCCTCCTTCCCTCCGGCGTGATTTCACTGAAACACAGATATAAGACGTATTACAGAGTTAAATCAAACAAGTCGGCGTTAATCTGTGAAACAAACACACTTACAATTCTGTTACATCCTCCAGCACCATGTCTGAAACTCAGAGTTAAGGAGCAGATTTGGGAGAATCAACCGTGAGATGATGCCGAACATTGATGGTGTTTTACAAAAAGGATACTGACAAAGTCATCGAAACCCAGCAGCGTGCCGACGATTTCTTTATCGGTTTTCATGACGATGTGAATCCTGGAGCCGATACATTTGTCCACCAGCTCTGCAAAACAAATTCAAAAATGTGAGGTTGCATGTTTACTTCAGCAGCTCTGGGCTCCTTATTTTGAGACGCGTTTTTGTATTTAATTATTTTTTTACTAAAAAGCTGTACAACCCGGCTCAGTATCAAAACTTTTATCTTATAAATCAGTAAAATTAAGCCCCCCAAAAAAGGTTTCCCACAACAGTTACATCTGTAGTGGAAAATAAAAGAATGAATCCAGAAATAAGAGCAGCAGCTAAAAGTCCAATGGTTAAATGAAGAACCACATAAATAGAAATATAAAGTAAGTGAGACCAAACAACACAGCTATGGTGCAAGATGGAAATAAAGACTTAATATAGTCTAATGATGTTTATATCAAGTCACCAGTTTGCTGCTGAATTACTGAAAGCTGAAGGAGCCTGTTAGCTTCAGTTTAGTCAATGTTGAGGAGAAAAATTAATTCTGGGTAAAATAAGGTGCTGAAAGACTCAAAAAAATTCAATACCAATCGATATTTGTTACACATATTCTAAATAAAGTTTGTATTAGTCACAGAATTAACATATGTGAGACACTTTTGACTGAAATTAAAGACATTCAAAGTAGCAATATTACTTCTGACCACATGGCGGCAGTATAGATCTGTGTGGACAACAAAACCACTCACAATACCGAACTAAGCATAATCAATAATAACAGATGAGATGGCTCTTTTACTACAGCTAAATTCATACAAAACTTTAATTAAATCGATGTAAAAACTTCTAATTCAAAATATATATATATATATATATATATATATTAAAAACTATAAACTGAACAATTTGATAGAAAAAAAAATAAAATGTTGAAATAAATTTAGAAAGGTTACAAAAGTGCGAGTATTTAAACTATTTTAAACTGAAGGTCCATTAAAAAATTAGCCTTTAAATAAACAAATAAGTCCTAATAAAAGTGTAAAAAAGGACTTTATTTTGAAAATCCATCAATTAATTTTCCATTGCAATAACAAAATGAACAACATTCTTGCTCTTCAATAAAAAGGAGAAAAAAATAAGTTTTATTGTGTTATGTGTGTTTTATTTATTATATTTTCTTTACATGAGCACAAATTCTGCATACAAAACTAGACATTATTTACCATAATGTCGTACATTCTGCTATCAGCTCGTTACTGAAATTGTTGTTTAAATGAATGAAATAATTAACAATTTGTGACTAAATAGTCCTTCATTGTTGGACTTTTATTGAATTAAAACAACAGACATGTTTCTGTTTGTATGCAACATTAGCTGCTATTGGCCGCATGAGGCCAACGTGGGCCACATTAACGCCAAATAAATTCACTTTAGACTGCTCTAACTCGAGTATGGTCAACCAAATATATACATTTCCCACTCCCTGCGACGAAATGGCAGAAAATAAAGAGTTTACGCACCGAGTGGGAGCAACTGTGACGGGTTCGTCCCTTGAGTGGCCGCCATCGTGGTGAGAGGTGCAGGATGACTAATGGATAGAAGAGCAGCAGCTGCCAGAGCAGCAGCTGCCAGGCGAGAGCAATCACACACCGACCAATCCTCGAACCTCGTTCAGCCTCAAAAAGAAAAAAAAACTGTTACGTGAATACAGGTCCAGTTGGAGCTAGAACCAAAAAATAATAATATTCTTTTTTATTAACAGAAGAAAAAAATTGTATAAAACGATATTAACCGAAACCCTACACCTACAACACATGAAATATGAAAGTCAAGATAGTTCCCCACCCTTCAGTCATTCAAACTACTTTCGGAAGTATATTTTCTATTTATGTACTTCATTTAATCAATTTAACACAGACGCCTTGTTCACATGCTGAACACTATGCATTCATGCTGTTTACAATTCTGCATTGCAAAATATATAAATTACTTCTGTCTGATGTTGCAGTCTGTTAAAAATATAGTAAATCACCATTATTAACGCCACACAGTGAAGATAGTGATAGAAGTAACTCTTTCAAACACATTTTGTGGTTAGTTAATTTTTTTTTTATTATTAAACCTTTATCTCATCAGGCAAGCAATTTAAGAATAGTTTCTTATTTACAAATGCGTAAATGAATAAATAAATCTCTTCTTAATTTCTATTTTCTTTCTAATTAAATTTGTATTTTTCTAAACTGTAATCATACGTATTATTTTTCTTTATTTAAAATGTATTACAATCTGGAAATCATTTGAGAGTTGATGATTTTTATTAAAGTTTGGAAGGCATTCAAATAAGTGTATTCAAGTTTTTATTCAGTTTATCCTGGCTCAAATGCATCGTAATTTCATTCTGCAGTTCATGTTGGCACTAAAACAATATTGAGAATAAAATAATCTCAATCAGGTCTGTTCAAGCCCCTGTATTGCAACTGAGGTTGACCACTTTGGGCCCCTGAGCAAGGCCCTTAGCCCTTCCTGCTCCCCGGGCCCCGTGCCATTGCATGGCAGACCACTGCATTGGACTAGAAATGGGTTAAATGCAGAGACTAAAATTTCCCCATTGTGGGATTACTAAGGGAAAAATGTATTTATTTATTTTACTCCATAATTGATGAGATTATTTTACAAGAAGACCGCTTGAAAATTGACTGTGCCATATGTTTTGTTATCACAATCATCATGCACTTGACCATTCATGTAAAGTAAATGTCTTTCAAACTGGTTAGAATCGGGTTTGAATCTCCTCTTTTGCTCCTTTTTTTTAAAGTCACTGTTTTTATTACTATATAACGGAGCAGGATCACATGATGGGGAAAACAACATATCAGTCTCCATCCTTTAACTTTTGCTAAAAAAAGGTGTACAATCCTGGTGAGCATCAAAACTTTTATCTCACAAATCTGTAAAATTAAGCCTCAAAAAAGATTTCCCACAACAAAGTTACATCTGTAGTGGAAAATAAAAGAATTAATCCAAAAATAAGAGCTTAAAAATTGTCTGTGCCATATGTTTTGTTATCACAATCATCATGCACTTAAGATAAGATAAAATAAGATTATCCTTTATTCCTCCCTCAATGGGGAAATTCACTTTGTGCTGCAGCAGTACACTTAACACACACATGCAGGGAAAGGGCAAAAAAAGTAAAAAATATAGAATTAAAAAATATAAACAGTATATACATTGGAATGAAAAATAAAAGTAGTGCAGTACGGGAAAGAAAGAAAAACGGTGCAAAAAAAGCAGGTAAAACTATTGACGATTCATGTAAAGTAAATGTCTTTCAATCAGGTTTGAATCCCCTTTTTTTGCTCCTCTTTCTAATTATCTGTTTTTATTAAGGTACGGAAGTACGGATGAGTACGTATGGAAGAGTATTGGGGCCACTTAAAAAAAATAAAAAGAATTCTGAGAAAAAAGTCAGAATTCTGACTTTAATCTCAGAATTCTGACTTTTTTTTTTTTTTTTGGGGGGGGGCAGCACGGTGGCTTAGTGGTTAGCACTGTTGCCTCACAGCAAGAAGGTCCCCGGTTCGACTCCCAGGCCCGGCAGGGGCCTTTCTGTGTGGAGTTTGCATGTTCTCCCCGTGCTTGCGTGTGTTCTCTCCGGGTACTCCGGTTTCCTCCCACAGTCCAAAAACATGCACGCTAGGTTAATTGGTGATTCTAAATTGCCCGTAGGTGTGAGCGTGAGTGTGGTTGTGTGCATGGTTTGTGTGTTTATATGTGGCCCTGTGATGGACTGGTGACCTGTCCAGGGTGTAACCCCTGCCTCTCACCTGAAATGAGCTGGGATAGGCTCCAGCAGACCCCCGTGACCCCGCAGAATTCTCAGAATTCTGAGATTAAAGTCAGAATTCTGACTTTTTTCTCAGAATTCTGACTTTTTTTCTCAGAATTATTATTATTTTTTTTTAGTGGCCTAGAATTCTGACTTTTTTCTCAGAATTCTGACTTTTTTCTCAGAATTCTTTTTTTTTTTTTTTAAGTGGCCCCTCTTCCGTACTATTCCGTAAAGGAGCAGGATCTCATGATCTGGAAAACATCAGTCGTTTATCGGTGAGTATAAGCGAAACCGGAAGGGAGGAGCGAGTTATCCTCTTGGCCGCTCCGCCGGCCCGCCCTTCGGCTCGGCCGCATGAGGCGGAAGGCAGCTGATCCTGCAGCGTCGGTGCTGCTGCTGCTGCTGCTGCTGGGCTGATTCAGCGCTGAAACTCTCCTCTGTTCCTGTTGTTCAGCTGAAAACAAGCCCGGCCCGCCACAGCAGCAGGGGGGCATGGAGCCTCGCGGCGGCCACGACCCAAAGGGACCGGTTCTGCACATCGTGGTGGTCGGATTTCACCACAAAAAGGGCTGTCAGGTATGAGACTGCTATCTGCAGCTAACTAGCCCTGTTATTTACCAACATAAAGGTGCATTGCTCTGTTTATTCAGGAGTAGTCCTGCTGCAGGATTACCAATCAAATACCGAGCAAAACAAGTTAGTTTATCTTTATTTCGGTCAATTACAAGCATAAAAATCAACACACAAGATAACAAACATCCACAGGGTTTTCTTTGGTTAACATTGTGATTATTTTGACTGAAAAGGACTGGGCTTGAAGCATAAAGCTATCTTGCCCAGCTTTTAACATAATAGAATATACAAAATGAACAAATGAAGTATCATGAGGTTACACAAAATAATAATAATAATAATAATAATAATAATCATATCTGTAATAACTATAATAATAGTAATAATAATGATAATAATAATAGCTGTAATAACTGCAATAATAGTAATAATAATGATAATAATGATAATAATAATAATAATAATAATAATAATAATAATAATAATAATAGCTGTAATAACTGCAATAATAGTAATAATAATGATGATAATAATAATAATGATTGCTCTGAAAACAGAAAGTGAAAAGATGCTAAAGAAACCCACAAAGCCAATTTAGGTTGTCATTTTATCTCATGCATGTGTACATTCTTCTCTGTTTGCTTATTCTGCTTCTATATATTTTTTCATTTTCATTTCATTTATTTATTTATTCAAACAGGTTAAAACAAAAACAAAATAATCAGAATACATAAAATGTATATACCGAGAAAAAGAAAAAAAAGAAAACCATAAGCAAAACAAAGCAAATTAAAGAGACAAATCTATATGTAAATAAATATTTCCTGTTTGAAAGGGTGTAGGATGAAGTTTCCAAAAACCTTTCTAGTCCTACCCCTTCTAATGTTCTGTTTTTACCATTTCTTCATTTCACACAACTTCATATATGTGTCCATTACCTTTGCTCTGAATAATATCTTGTATGCTTTTATTGAGTTTGCTAATTTACGGTCGTTGTTTAATGAGTTCCACAGTTTTACTCCTAAAACGGATAAACATCTGCCCTTTGTATTTGTTCTTAATGCTGTTGTCTCAAACATTGCTGTTCCCCTGAGGTCATGTTTGCCCTCTCTTGGCTTGAACAGTTCCTGCATGCAGCGTGGAAGTAAATTGTTATTATAAGTCTTATATATTATTACAGTGGTGTTCAGATTAACCACAGGACTGTCTCAGAAAAGTAGAATATTGTGATAAAGTCCTTTATTTTCTGTAATGCAAAAATGTCATACATTCTGGATTCATTACAAATCAACTGAAATATTGCAAGCCTTTTATTATTTTAATATTGCTGATCATGGCTTACAGCTTAAGAAAACTCAAATATCCTATCTCAAAAAATTTAAATATTCTGGGAATCTTAATCTTAAACTGTAAGCCATAATCAGCAATATTAAAATAATAAAAGGCTTTCAATATTTCAGTTGATTTGTAATTAATCCAAAATGTATGACATTTTTGTTTTTTTAATTGCATAACAGAAAATAAAGAACTTTATCACAATATTCTAATTTTCTGAGACAGTCCTGTATATCTTGCAATTTAAGTGTATTGTTTTGAATTGCAAGATATAGTTAATCTGACCACCACTGTAATAATAATAATAATAATAATAATAATAATAATAATAATAATAATAATAATATAATAAAAACACCAAACCCACAGATCTTTCACATGCATGTGCAGGATTTACTCTGGAAAGCAGCAGTAATAATGAGAGTGATGAATAATAATGAGTGTCCAGTGTCCTGCAGCAGGTCAGAGTTGGACATCAGCTGTTTCCTGTGGTCTAATGTGGTTATGCAACTCATGTTGTCCTGCCAGCATCTAGTCAATATCTAGTTCAGTGTCTCCAGCTGGAGCCTCAAGTGTTTCTGCTGCAGCACTGATCCTAGAAATGACTTTCTTTGTAAATGGGTTGTTGTTGTTTTGCCTCAAAGGGAATATTTGGGAGGTTTCAGACAAAATTAGATGTATGAGGTTGGATTTCTCATATTAAAACAAATAATAGAAGAAGATGTTTAGATAAAAAGTTTTTGTTATATTCTTTCCAGTAACAAACATTGATTTTTTTGAGCGTAGACTAGACTTGTAGTTCTCCAGACCGGTCTTGGTCTCTAGACCACTTTTTTGTGGTCTTGGTCTTGTCTCGGATAACTGAGATGTTGTTGCACCAAAGTGACAGAATCTGGGGATCAGCAGTTCTTCCTCTTGTTAATGTACAGTTTTGTAAACAATTTTTATTTTGTATTTGATTTAATGTTTTGGTGCATCTGCATGTGTCTGTATTTAATTAAAGTTTTGTGTTTATAACGGCCTTGTTTGAATAAATATATGAGTAATATTTTGCATATCGTTGTGAATGATTAAACATCAGGTCCATTTCAGTGATGCTGATATATGGTGTACCGGTAATCTGATTACTATAATTACTACTACTATAAATACTATAATATTCAATCTTTTATGTTTAAAATGCAGGTTTCATCTCCAAATTCAGTTCAATTTAAATTGTTAACATTTACTCTTCATTCCTTTTCTGAGGTGGAGGGGGGTGTTGGAGGCAGGTTATTCTGGAGGACTTTGGGACTACCGTATTTTCCGCACTATAAGGCGCACCTAAAAGCTTTTAATTTCCTCAAAAACCGGCAGTGCACCTTTATATATGATAATTACGCTAATTTCTGTTACTGTAGTCAGGAGGATTGTGGGTAAACTAGTTGGTGTCGCCGAAGTAATGGCGCTAAAAACGTCAGGAATCGTCACAGACGTTCAAGACAACAGCAGCGACGCTGACTCGCATAATGGCGACTTTGACGAGACGGAGCAAAGCTGGTTTTTATTTTGTTCATAAAGTTTGACATACGGTACTTTTCTTCTTGGTTTTCTTTTGCATTTGCTGTAGGATTTTGTAGCATTTCCTGTAGCGCAGCTCCATCAGGTAGATACGTAACTCAACCCCAGCCACTATAGTACGGTATTTTAGCAGATATTTAGTGCGCCTTATAATGCGGTGCGCCTTATAGTGCGGAAAATATGGTAGTTAGTAGTCGTGTCAATCCTTAAAAGCACTGGAGTCAATCCTCCAATAGTGTAGAAATAGCGGTAGTGCAGTCGCCACACATGTCTGATCTCAGCTGATGGATGAAAACATTTATAGTGAGTTCAACATCTTCATCCACTTCTCTGTGTTATTGTGCTGCAGTTGAATACAACCTCATATGGAAACTAGCTGAACCAGGATGGTCTTGATTCTCTCTGGTCTTGGTCGTGTCCTGGTCTCGGTTTAGGGGGTCTTGACTACAAGTCTAACGTAGACCAGCTGATCCCCTTTTTCACTATCGTAAACAATTAGTGAAGGTAGCAAAGGTTTCTGTCTGTATACTATTAGTTTAGTTTTACTCTCTCAACCTTTGTAATCTTCATATTATTTGGTGTGATGATCAAAGGATGGTGTTCCTTTAAGTGTCGATTAAGTTTGGTTTTCCAAATGTTGTGGTTGTTTACTTATTTAATTATGTATTTACCTTTATTATTGCTACCTGCAGGTTTACTTTACTAGCAGTGAAAAGTTACACCTGGAAGACACACGGACCTGCTGATCACCACTTTATCATGATGCGTTTATGTACATGTGGGAAATTGTATTTCTCAATATTCAAAGCTTATTCTAAGTACAAGCATATGTTGCATTTAACGAGGGAACAAATAAAGGTTAATATCAGTCCCAAGGAGGTTCAGTATCGATACCAGCATCGATCAATACTGGTCGGTGTGGATCAGATCTGATCATATATCTCAGGGCTGCGTATGTGATGTATTTACTGATATATGGATGCTGGTATCAACATCAGCCAACAGCTGCATCACATCTGCAGCTATTTAAAATGATTAGGTTCCTTATATTGTTTGATTATGATAGCGGTTATTGATCTATAAGCTCAAAAGCAACCAGATAATTAGATGGTAGTGATGCTGTAAAGGTGTTCTTGGTACGTTTATTTTAGTTCTTCTGCAGGTAGAGCTGCAGCAGTAAAAATAGTAATGAGTAATTAATCAAAATTAATTGGGTATTTTTTGCTTTGATCCCATTTTCTTGATCCTGAACCAAAAAAAAAAGGAAATCAAAAACAAAATTGACCATAGTTTAATTTGTAGTGGGGTTTAAACCTTTGGATCAGTCTCGTTTGTTTCATGATCTTTAGTTTTGGGTGTGAGAGTTTGATTCTGGAGTCAGTGTTGCTATGACGATGAGAAGTTCAGTGCAGTCTGGATCCATTGGACTAAGATGTTTAAGTGCATTTTAAAACTACGTTTCTGTCAGACTAATGCGATTATTCTTCTGTTTCTGACTTTTGACGGCAAAAACCCAAAACTACGAAGTTTCAGTCGTTACACGCTTCTGGAAAATATCTCATCGTTTAAAATCGGACGTCAGAGATTCAGAACAGAATATTTATTCCTTATAATCACTCATTCATTTTTCATTCCCATTTTATTATGGTTTATTAAAGCAATAAAAAACTGCCATTGCTACTGAAAAAAGGCCTTTATTCTGCATGTTCTCTCATCACGAGAGAAACAGTGATCGAGTCTTGAACGGTTAACGAGAAGCATTTCTTAATTTCTCCGTGAGGCGTTCGGGGGCCGTCGTCGCCTCTGCTACCTGGCAGCTGCGAGGCCGGACAGCGAGGCTCGTTGTTGCCGCTGACCTCCATCTGTCAGCTCGTCTTCCAGCCTAAAAGCAGCTGTTGTGTACGATAAAATAAAATAACAGCATCTTCTGTAAAGATGAGACTGGAGCTCCAACAAAGCAGCCAGTCTTTGTTGCTCATAAAGGCCCTGCAGCGTCTGGGTGGGGGAGTTATCTGATAGGGGTCAGCGATCTCCCGCGGGCCGTCGGAGGATGGGGCTAGTGGCTCTTTGATCAGTCTGCCGTCCTCAGCTGCCTCTTCCTCCCGTCCACCTGCCTCCCATCTGCCTCTCAGGCTGCATTAAAACACAGACCAGCGGTTTTAGAGCCACGGCGGCCGGCTGCCACCAGGGCGGCGCCATCCCAGGACTAAACGGTCCCCTCCTGCCAGCGGGACATCAATAATAATAATAATAATAATAATAATAATAATAATAATAATGATAATAAAATGTATTTATATAGCACCTTTCTTAACCCTTGTGTTGTCTTTGGGTCAAAATGACCCAATTCTTCCTTCCTTCCTTCCTTCCTTCCTTCCTTCCTTCCTTCCTTCCTTCCTTCCTTCCTTCCTTCCTTCCTTCCTTCCTTCCTTCCTTCCTTCCTTCCTCCCTTCCTTCCTTCCTTCCTTCCTCCCTTCACCCTCCCTTGACCCGAAGACAGCACAGGGGTTAACAAAGTTACAAAGGGCTTCCCAAGACAAAAATACAGTGCATAGTGGATAAGAACATAAGGCGGCAATAACCAGGTCTAAAATTGATATCAATATTCACACCACAATGAAAGCTTTTCTAAAAAGGAATGTTTTTAGTAAAGATTTAAAAGCAGTGGGGGATTTAGGCCGCGTTCAAACTGCAGGCAAATGTGATGTATATCTGATTCCTTCTCATATCCGATTTTCAGGGCTGACTTTCCACACTGTTTTTAGCAAGTGTCCATATCGGATCTGGCTCTGTTCAGACTGGGCCATCATTGACTGATCTGACGGGTTGCCATAGCAACGACGTCGGAGCGGAGGCGTCACCCAGCGCGTGTATTGTGTGAAGTCATGTATTTTTTTTATATATAAAAAAATCCCAAAATATCTGTACCGTTTCTGATTGGGTCGGCACTGCGCATCATTTTTAGACATAACAATGAACGCATACAGCAAAAGTTGTGTCTCGGTGGAGGAACCCGGCGTACCAGCAAAATGAGAAACAAAGAAAAGTGTTCAGAACAAAACCACCAGCAAACTAACAAACCAACCAACAAAGCTCAGAGTTAACAAAACGAACCAACAATGAATAACTGGCAGCCCCGCTCCATAACCTGTCCTAGGAGGAGAGGGGCTGACGAGCTGCAGGTTCAGGCTCTCAGCGCGACTGAAGGCTGATTTATGGTTCCGCGTTACACCAACGCAGAGCCTACGGCGTAGGGTACGCGGCGACCCGCACCTACGTGGAAATGCGGTCTTTTTTTCTGCTATTAAAACATGATTTGTAATGTGAATTTGCAACACTCAAACTACAAATAATAGTTTTTGACGTGACATCAGAGATTGTACATGCTCTCTGTGAAAGGATGAGTAGCTCCACAACTGGAAATGGGCGGGTGGTTTGGAGCGTCTGGGACAGTCATATCCGATCTGAGTGTTTGGAGCTGTTCAGACTGAGACGTATCTGCCCAAATGAGATATGGATCGGATATGAAACTACCTCCTGGAGGTGGTTTCGATCTGGTTTGCAAAAATCGGATATCATGCGGTTTGGGACTGTTCAGACTTCAAAAGAGTCATCCAGTTTCAATCTGGATGGGCTAAAAATCGGATATTTGCCTGCAGTCTGAACGCGGCCTTAGCTGACCTGATCTCAGCAGGTAAAGAGTTGGGAACGATCACCACTACCTGCTGATCTGAGGGAGGCCCTGGCAGGCAGGGGGTTAAAAGTTCTTTAAAATAACTAGGGGCTTTGTTATTACGGGCCTTAAAAGTCAGCGATAAAATGTAAAAATCAATGCGATATTGAACTGGAATCCAGTGAAGGGACGACAGAACTGGAGTGATATGTTCAAATCAAGGCCAGATTTCTCCACTTTTGCAGAAGTCTTGTCGTTTGTTCGGATGCAACTTTCCAAACGTAAACTTTCACCTCTCCCAGGCGAGTCTGTCATGAACGTTTTAGGTTCATCCCTCCGCTGTCGTTGGCAGGAGCTGCACCCTGACGGTGACGAGCCATGCCGTCTCCCAGAAGTACCAGTTTCTGTACATTTAACCTCTAAATAGTTGTTTAAAAGAGTTTAAATGGTTCAGAACATCAACATGTTCATCAAGTCTGAGCTGAACAGTTGATTGTACAGATAAATGATCCAGTAAAGATGCCAAAGTCATTTACATGAGTCCTCTCTGACGTCTGAGTCTTTGCAGTTACTCCACATATTCTGGACAACAGAAGTCACTTATTAGAACTTTTATTAACAGTTATTTCTGTCAAAATTATGATTTAAAATCATCACTTGGGGATTCTTTGGAATGAAGACTTGCAGCAAAAGTAAACAAAAGAACTTGTAAAACTAGTTGTGCAAGAGTTTCCTGGTGAGATGCTCTGAGCCTGGAGGCCTCGTCTTCTCTTTCAGCTCTGTTCAAGCCAGGCGACAAACACACCTTTGTTTTCTTTTTCTTTTTTTCTTTAGTTATTATTTATTTATTTATATATATATATATATATATATATATATATATATATCTTTTTTTTTTTTACAAAGACATAAACGGGACATACAGGAAAAAAAACAAAACATAAACAAGCAATTGCACCCAAAAAAGAGGGGAAAAAACAAAAAGACTGCCAGATAATTAAAAGAAAAAGAAAACAAAACATTTTGTTCAGACATAGTTGTCGCTAATCTCTATCTCCAGAGAAGAATTAAACGAAAAAGAGAATCCAACATTCATTTTATTTATTCATTTTTTTGAAAATGGTTTTTTTTTTTTACATTTAAAAAAAAAAGATTTTGCAGCTCTAGTGGCCTTTATTTGAAATGTAGACAGGAAAGGGGGTAGAGAGAGAGAGAATGGGGACGACATGCAGCAAAGGGCCACACGCCGGGACTCGAACTTGCGACCGCTGCAGAAGGACTGTAGCCTCGGCCCCTTTTCCATTTATTTTCTCTTCAGAACCCCTCTGCAGTCCTGCAGACTCAAAATAACGCTGTTAGACTGTATTTTGATGCACATTTCACGCAGTTTTTCCTTAATTGATGGTTTGTACACATGAAGAATTGAGAAGTGTAATCTTTTTTCCTTTTATTTAGTGTATTAAACCATTTTACTCCTTCCTTTTCACCCATACTGTCTATTTTAATGGGCTAACGGGCAGTCCGTGCTTCTCCTGGAGGGCGGCCTGGTTCGGCACTCAGGGATGGCGTGTGGAGCTCGGATTAAAGGCGCCTCCTCCGTATCCAGAGGAGTCATTTAAGGCGGTCGGGGCCTTTGGCCCCTAATGGCCTCTTCTCTCCCTGTTGTGGTCCTGACCGGGTTTCATCCACCCCGTAACGGTAAAAGTAATCAGGAAAGACACATTCTGAGGGACTGTGTTCTCCGTGCAGGTTGAGTTCTCGTACCCGCCGCTGATGCCGGACGAAGGTCACGACAGCAGCCTGCTGCCAGACGAGTGGAGGTACCTCCCTTTCCTGTGTCTTCCTGACGGCGCGCACAACTACCAGGAGGGTGAGTGTCAGACGCACCGGCATGGAGCTTCAGCTTCACTCAGACACAGGTTTCAGTTACGTTAGAGATGCTTGTGGAGCTGAGTCTTCAGGAAGTGAGGTGTTGGGACTGTGGTCATGTGACGGCTCTGGTTGAGGTAAACAGAAGCCACCGATCCAAAGGTCACATGCAGCTCTGCAGCTACGCCCTCGGAGCTGCCGGCTGGAACTGGTTCTCCTGGTCTCAGTGTAAACCAAGAGCAGGCGTTTGTTCTGCTGCTTCAAACAAAACAAATGTGGGAGTGACACGACTGCTGCAGACTGTTCTGGTCTGTTGTAACTCCGGGGTTTCAGATCTTTGGGATAACAGGCAGTAAAAATGATATCATTTATTTGCTATGCTTTTATTCCTTTTTGTGGATTTATTGATTTACTCAACACATAGTAAAGGAGAAGAACTCCTAATTTTATTGTTCTATCAAGGATGTTCCAATAAAGGTTTTATGGTTTTGACTCATGAATTCAGTTCATCACAAGTTCTAATTTTACAGTTTTTCACAATTGTTTAACACATTTATTGGAACATCAGACACAATGTGCACAACCTGAAACTCATGTTTCAGGTGGCTGAACCAATCCTGCTGAACTCCAAGCACATTTACTGCTCTAGACTCAAATTCCCATTCCATACCACACATTTCTCACAACACTACACACAATTCCCAATATCCTGCACACTCTTCCTGAATTCCCTCTCTTGCTGTTCACACAGAACACACAGTCAATCACATTTCTAAACTCCAAAGGCGGTTGTGAGATATGCAATCAGCAATTTGCCATAAAAGGGTCACAGGTGAGCTCCTGGTTTGTTTGGAGAACAATGGATGGTGGCAATATTGAGAGAGGTGAGCAGCTTGCTGTGATGTCCAGTGGACTGCACATTTTGAATCCAAATACTGTAAAATATTTGTTGTTACAGTAAAGAATTGTGCGTTTTTTTTCTATTTGAGTAGCCTATACATAAGAATACTATATGGTGATATTATATTGCATCCAACAGCTGAAGGTGTAACACTGAACATACAAATGCATGATTCTACTGAGGCATTCATATAGTGTTTTCCATTCATACTATAGTGTCTTCCATTCTGCACATCAGTGTTCAGTGGGAGCTTAGAAATGTCTACTCAAATGATGTATGTGTTTGGCATTTGAGAAGGAAATACCTTTTAGTGAAGAGTTAACACTGTTTTGAGGGTAGAGTGTGCTTTTGCAAGAGAAGTGTAGGATTTTGCATTTTGTGTGTGAGTTTTGTAATTTATGTTTAGAGTTTTGAGAAAGTGAGGTAGTCTATCAGGAAATGTGTTTAAACAATTGTGAAAAACTGTAATTTGATGGACTTAAACTTCGGTTCCCCCGAGCCACACTTACGGCATACAAACTCCGTACTAACCCCATACCAACCCCACATGCTCATTTTGAAATAAATTGATGCTGTTATATTAGTAAATCTAATCTCTTTGTCTTGCAGATACCGTGTATTTCCATCTGCCGCCCCTCAGCGGAGACATGAAGTGTGTTTACGGTGTGTCCTGTTATCGTCAGATAGAAGCAAAGGTCAGCCAATATTACATTTCAGACCTTTTTTACTCCTGAAAACTAGAAGGCTGTGCCACTCGCTGTTCCTATCCGTCTTATTTTCTTCTCATGTTTGAGTCGTCTCGTTCTGTTTTTGCTTTCATTCCTACAGCTTAGGTCGGAGGAAATGTGCATTTTGAATAAACCAGCTCACATGACCCTGTTTTCCTCTAATATTCTTCCTACATTTACGGAAAGTAAAATGTGTCACAGCTACTTTAGACAGAGGTGCTGGTGGGTGTAAACTCATGAACATGTTGATACTCTGGTTCTAATAAAATCTGCATTTTCAACACATTTTGAAGTCTCAAGAAGACGGAGCAAGATAAATCAATGATCAAAATATGAGTCTAAAGTCTCCGATTATTATTAGGGCTGAAAAGCAGTTAGTGTTGTCTCAGTCGTCTTCGTTGGTCATATCCCCGTAGAAACGTCAGCCGGCACGAGACGAGACTTGAAAGGAAATCCTGGCATGATCTCAGCATGATTTTAATCAACCTGATCTTAATCTGATCTCAAACTGATCTCGACTTGATCTTAATCTGATTTTGACCCGATTTTAATCTGATTTTGACCTGATATTAATCTGATCTCGGCCTGATGTTAATCTGATCTCGACCTGATCTTAATCTGATCTTAATCTGATTTTAATCTGATCTCGACCTGATCTTAATCTGATCTTAATCTGATCTCGACCTGATCTTAATCAATCAATCAATCAATCAATCAATCAATCAATCAATCAAATTTTATTTATATAGCACCTTTCGTCCAGGTACATGAAATACAAGGTGCTTTGACATTTTGATTGAAAAATAAGCATAATAAACAAATAAAAACTGGCAGACCAATGCACCCTGACATACAATATAAAATATATAAAATTTATAAAAAGATAAAAGTGCAAGGATTAAGGCTAAAAAAAAAATATTAATCTGATCTTGACCTGATCTTAATCTGATCTCGATTTGATCTTAATCTGATTTTGACTTGATATTAATCTGATCTCGACCTGATGTTAATCTGATCTCGACTTGATTTCGATCTGATTTTAATCTGATCTCGAATTGATTTCGACCTGATTTTAATCTGATCTCGACCTGATCTTAATCTGATCTCGACCTGATCTCGACCTGATCTTAATCTGATTTTGACCTGATCTTAATCTGATCTCGACCTGATCTTAATCTGATCTCGATTTGATCTTAATCTGATTTTGACCTGATGTTGATCTGATCTCGAACTGATCTTAATCTGATCTCGAACTGATCTTAATCTGATTTCGACCTGATCTTAATCTGATTTCGACCTGATCTCAATCTGATCTTGGCCTGATCTTAATTTGATCCCCACCTGATTCTAACCCAACCTCGACCTGATGGAGGTCAGAGCCTCAGCTTCAGATTCCTGCCATCTTTTTGAGACTCTCCAGACGCCTCCGTGATCTAACGGTTAGACCTCTGAATGTTTTCATCGTATTCTGTCGTCTCTCGTCAGGCGCTGAAGGTCCGGCAGGCCGACGTCACCAGGGAGACGGTTCAGAAGAGCGTCTGCGTCCTCAGTCGAGTGGTGAGAAAACAAATCACAGGCTTCTGATGGAACTCGGCAGAATTGTACTTGATGTTTGTGAGCCCCGGCTGCTCGCCGCAGTCGGAGGCATCACGCTTCACAGCGTTTTCCTGACGCAGCGTCTGCTTCCCCCGCAGCCTCTGTACGGCCTGCTGCAGGCCAAGCTGCAGCTCATCACGCATGCCTACTTCGAGGAGAAGGACTTCTCGCAGATCTCCATCCTGAAGGTGAGGAGAGGCGGAGCGTCTTTTCTCCGCCGCCACGTCGTCTCGCTCTCACCTCCGGTTTCCTCCGCAGGAGCTGTACGAGCACATGAACGGTTCGCTGCGGGGCTCGGCGCTGGACGGATCGCAGGTTTACCTCGGTACGATAAAACCTGCACACTCACAAACGTAGAAATCATCCCGATGACGGCGATGCTCAGCTGCACGTTAGCCCCGCCCACCGGGGGGAGGGGCTAAAAACCTGTTCAATCAATCAATCAAATTTTATTTATATAGCACCTTTCATCCAGGTACATGAAATACAAAGTGCTTTGACATTTTGACTGAAAAATAAGCGTAATAAACAAAAAAATAAAAACTGGGAGACCAAAAAAATAAAAACTGACATACAATATAGTTAATTAAAATGAAAAAATGCTAAAAGTTCAAGGATTAAGGCTAAAAAATAATCAGTCCACAACAATAAAATATAATAATAAAAATATTACAAGAAATAGATAAATAAATAAAACAAATACCTTTAAAAAATGTTAAACAGAATAAAACTATAAAATTTGATGCTACATAAAAGCCAGACCATAGAGATGAGTTTTTAGTACATTTAAAAATGTCCACATTTCCAGTGTTACACCAATAACAGTAACACATCTGTCACATGCACGTGCAAATATGAAGACAGGTAGCCAAATGTAAAGGAAACATTTTTATTTATTTGTCTTTTATTTATTATTTATGTTCCATATTTTTACAAATGTTCTCTTTTTGAAAATTTTTTATGTCATTTTATTCCTGTTTTATTTATTCATCCGGTTTTAAATCTGCACCAATCAGGTTCCTTCCTTCCTTCCTTCCTTCCTTCCTTCCTTCCTTCCTTCCTTCCTTCCTTCCTTCCTTCCTTCCTTCCTTCCTTCCTTCCTTCCTTCCTCCCTCCCTCCCTCCCTCAGACATCTCCTTGGTCTTCTCTCCTTCCTCCTCCCGGCAGCTCCATCGTCACCATCCTTCTACCTCTTGAAGTGTCCAGACCCCTCTGTCTCTCTATCCTCCCTTATTTTATCTTCCCTTACTTTATCCTCCCTTACTTTATCTTCCCTTACTCCAATGGGCTTCCTCTTTGACTCATCCCTCCCTCAGCAAATCTCCCCATCTTCAGCTCTGCTTCCCGTCCTGCCCGCTCCAAATCTTATTAACCAGCTGATTCAATCAGTCGCTTATTTCATCCTAACTGAATAAACCAGGAGGCCGTTCACTCGTTAGTAAAAACCAAGGTTCAAATGAGAAATACAGACACAAGAATAAGAAAACAGATAAAAAACACACTTGAAAATCAGTACAAGAACTCAGATCCCATCCAAACACTCGATGTGACGGGAACTGGAGGGACGAGGACTAAAAATCTGCGTAGTCTTGAGAACAATAGTTATAATTATCAGTCAGGATCAGGAACAAAAATAAAGAGGCTCCAGTTTTCCGGGGAGCATTAATACCCCTTTTCCACCAAACCGGTTCCAGGCTGGTTCTTGGCCAGCGCTGAGTTTGGAACCGGGCTTTCTGTTTCCAGAAAGAAGTGGCTCCAGGCCAAATAAGAATTAATATGGATGCAGCAAAGCATCCTCACCTGGATCGTTAGTGCCAAGCCATGTCACCAGTCCACTTACTGTGTTTGTGTGTGTGTGTGGGCGTGTGAGTGTATGCACATGTGTATGAGTGTGAGTGAGTGTGGGGGGTGGGGTCGTATGGGATGTTTTAAATTGTATTTTTGATTGTTATTTTATTTTGTATGTAAAGCACCATGTGTTGCATGTATATTGCATGATTTGGTGCTATATAAATAAATAAAGTTTGAAGTTATGGGTCTGAGGAGGAGACAATCTGTTTTTTAGAGATGTGTCCACGGAAGAGCTACGTGGAGCAAGTCTGTATTGGGGCAAATACGTTGTTGTAGCTTCAACTTTCACGCAAACGCAACAACGTAACTGATGTTTGCAGTGACGTAATGACGTGGCTCCACTTAGCACCTGAGCTGTGGAAAACAAACCGGCTCTCAGCTGGTTCACAAATTGAACGAGTTGTGAACCAGAATCAGCCCTGGAACCGGTTTGGTGGAAAAGGGGTACCAGAGTCCAGATCAGGGTCAGAGGAGGAGCCGATGATGTGAACACGCCTGGTCCCCACCCTGCAGACCTGCCGTGGCAGTATTATGATGTGGGCTTGCTTCCTTCAGTCCAGTCGGTATCACGTCTACAGAAAAGGGAAGTGAGCTCGCTGCCTGGGCGGTTTTCCTTCCTTGATGACACGTAGATATTCCAGATAAGCGGTTGGTTGGTTTCCGTTCTCACGAGATTCGTGCAGAACTGAAATATTGCAAAGAGACAGAGCTTTGATGAGGTGGTTCGACGGACACACTGATAGACCGGTTTAGTGCATGGGGCCTCGATTCAAGTCTTTAAGGGTTTGCATTACAAATTAAAGAAGCTCTGTGATAATTGTGTGCCGTAATCAAAGCTGAGGGTTCATCAAAATACTTCTTTTGTGTTGTTTTCTATCATCAGGGTTATCGCCAAGAGATCTAATCCTGCACTTCAGACACAAGGTGCTAAACAACTCATTTTTAAAGTCATCATAAGCTATAAAGATGCATCAAACACTGACGTGGGTCTTTTGGTCTCTGCAGGTTCTCATCCTCTTCAAGCTCATCCTGCTGGAGAAGAAGGTGAGGCTTTTAATCTGAAAAGCTCAGTTTCTCCCTCCTGAACTCACAGTTTTTAAAAACCCGTTCCTCGGTGTGTGCAGGTGCTGTTCTACGTATCTCCCGTCAGCCGGCTGGTGGGGGCTCTGATGACGGTTCTGTCGCTGTTCCCAGGTCAGTCTGAACTGATGTCTCGCTGAAAATAAACTCTGCTGAAATGAGTCCAGCAGAGAAAAGATGTAACACCCTGACATGTAAAGCTGCTTTTGTCAATTAAAATTATGACTAAATATCATCGTCAACGAACCTTCATCTCCTGAGGAAAACGAGACGCAACGAAAATGCAGGTCATGTGACGATAACGATAATTAAATATATAATGCAATATCGTAGAGGAATAAAAACGAGACTAAAATGTAGATTACAAAATAAAAACTCAGCTAAAATGTGTCTTCATTTTCGTTGACCAAAACGAGACGAAATGTTCTACCAAAGATCCTGAATCTCCATGTTTTCAGTAGTTTCCTCTGGTTTAGTTCTGCTGCTGGGTGACGTTAGTCCTCAATCCCAGTTGCTGCAGTGGGGAATCAGATCCAGAAGATGCAGCTGCAGGTTAGAGGCTGATGCCGTTAACGCAGAGCTCTAGGTTCATGTCAATTAAAAACAAAGTTCCATAGAGAAACGCGGGATCTTCTCTGGGGCTGGAGAAGAAGAAGATCCATCTTTGGATACACTTTCCTACATAGACGTGGAAAAGAAAACCCAATGTGTCGTCGAAAAAGAAAAAGATGGGGAGAAATGCGGAAAAATAAACATGTCGTAAACTCAAATTAGAGTCTTCTGTATCTGGAATGAATGTATTCTTGAGTCTATAAAGTAACAATAATATAATGATAAGATAACCTTGTTTGAATTGTAAAATAGGTTTGACTAAATACAATCTTTGACTAAAATAAGACTAAAATGCTCAGACTTTTAGTTGACTGAAACTTGACACGACTAAAAGGAGAATGAACGTGACTAAAACTAATAAAAACTAAAATGATAGCTTGACCCAAAGACTAGACTAAAACTAAAACTGAAACAGTCTGACAGAAACAACACGTGTGTCCAGGGATGATCGAGCACGGCCTGGTGGACTCGTCCCACTACCGGCCCAAGAGCAGCTCGTCGGAGGAGCCCGCGGTGCTGGAGGGCGTCGTAGGAGCCGAGGAGTTCGTCTCCGTGTCCGTCACAGACATCGCCATCGCCAGCGCCGGCCTGGAGCTGGAGGGTCTGGAGCCCGACCGACCCGCAGCCGAGGGCCAGACCTCGGAGGACGAGCACCTCCTCAAACCCCCCGCCTGCGCCTCCCCCGAGTCCTCGGAGAGCGACTGGGAGACCCTGGACCCCAGCGTGCTGGAGGACGGCGCCGCCAGGGAGCCGGGCCAGGAGGCCCAGGAGCAACCGGGGCAACCGGAGCTGCCGGACGCCTTCCTCTCCCAGCCGGACGTCCCCATCACCGTGCAGCCGCAGTCGGCCAGCGGGCCGGGGGGCGTCTCCCAGGGCCTGGTGTCGGGGCTGGAGGAGGACCAGTACGGCCTGCCGCTCGCCATCTTCACCAAGGTAACCGCGGTTCTGTCCTCCGGGGCTGGGTCTAGTTCAGTGACACCACAGGTTGTCTGTCCGTGTCGGTGATTCACCGATGCAAGGTGCAGCCTCCTGGTACAAGTCCAATACAAAAAAAACAAGAAAAAGGTTGTCTGCATCGTGTTGATTGATCCCCAGATCACCAAACGGTGGTGTCCGAGCAGTCGGATCTGCAGAGGAGCTTTATCCTTCCTTTGCTGTGATTATTGCTGGTTAATTTTTTTTCTTAAATCAGAATAATATAGAATAATAATCCAAATAAAACATAACCCTTGTGCTCCCCTTCAGGCCATTTTCACACATTTTAGTCATTTTTCTGATATGATTTAGTAAGTATCAGGGCTGTGTTGTAAGTAGGTAAGTAAGTAAATTTTATTTATATAGAACCTTTCACAGACAACGGAATGTCACAAGGTGCTTCACAAACACTAAAACATAAATAATAACACGAATAAAACACTACAATAAAAGTAGAAATACGATAAAAACAAGACAATACAGATAAAAACTCCTAGAATAAAAGTACATCAAATCAACATGATGGTCATAAAACAACCCTCTCACTACTGATGTTTAAAAGCTTGGAGAAACAGGTTTTAAGTTTGCTCTTAAAAGCATTGATGGTGTCCAGAGAACGTAGAGACGGAGGTTGATTGGTCCAGAGCCTCGGCGTGATCTCCTGGCGTCGTAAAGCTCTGGTCACATGATCTCAGCGTGGAGTGCAGGGTGTAGTAGGTCCTGGATGTGGGAGGGGGCAGTAGGTGTTGCAGTTTATAGCATCAATTCATGTTTTCATGTTTATCATCACGGACCCTCTGGACCCTCGAGCCAAAATAACTGCTATAAAATCCTTGCACATCAACATGTTTTTCTGCACAAGTCTATTCATGCGAAACCCTTCAAATGCCAGTTGACCCTCGATATTTTGTGATATTTAGTGATTTGTTTGTTTTTTACTGAAAGGACTGGCATCATAAGACATGATAAGATAAGATAAGACAGTCCTTTATTGATCCTCAGAGCGGAAATTCTGGTGCTACAGCAGCTCAAAGTCGGACAACATGAGCTCAGACTAAATAAATAATAAAGATAAATTATAAGTATGAAAAATAAAAAATAAAAAAATACAGTAAAAAAGAAACTGAACAACTGTACTGTAAACTGAATTAGTGTAGATTAGATGAGATTAGATTGTCCTTTATTCCTCCCTAAATGGGGAAATTCGCTTTGTACAGCAGCAGTACACACATCACACAATTGCAGCGAGAGGGTAAAAAAAAAATATAATTACAAAATGTAAACAGTTTATACATTGGGATGAAAATAAAAGTAGTGCAGTATGAGAAAAAAAGGGAAAAAAACTATAAACATAGTAAGTACAGTATAATAAAAAGTGTGTTATACTTATATAGTATAAATGAATAGTGTGCAGTTGTTGTTGTTGTTGTTGTTATTATAAATACAATCATGTCCAAGTCCAGCAGACAATGAAAAACGGTGGAGTGGGGGAGAGTAATGTGAGTGTCAGGGGGGTGTCAGGGGGGTGAGGGTGACATGTAATCAATCATCTAATCAAACAGGTGTTTTAAAGCAGGGGTTCTTAACCTTTCTGACCTTGGGGCCCAATTTTTTCAGTACAGAGTGGCCCGGGGCCCATTAAATATTAAAATTGTATAGCAGGGGTATTCAACTAAAACTTTAAGAGGTCCATTTAGAGAAGATTTACTCAAGCGAAGGTCCAGAACATCATTATATATATATATATATATATATATATATATATATATATATATATATATACATACGTACGTACGTACGTACGTACGTATGTATGTATGTATGTGTGTGTATATTCAAGTAGCCTCATAGTTGTATCAACATCTGCATCTGACTGTTATATTAAAAAAAGTACATTTCAAAAATATTTGCCACTTAACATGTGTAACTTGAATTACACATATTTTTTTCTCTTAAAAATAAAATTGATTTTATTTTTCAAATGCTATCTTATTTTATTTCTCTACCAGCAGTTTGAATTTCCCCTTTTCTTTGTTAATTGTCTCAACACATTTTTATAATAAATTAATATAAACACATCTTAGCAATTGAAAAGTTTTGCAGTTTGTCTTTCTTCCCCATAATCTTATGCCCCCACTTTCTGTCGTTCAGTGAGAGAACTGAGCTCTAATTTCTCCTGCCAGGACTTTAAATCTGGGCTGGATGGTGTCAGGTTCTCATACACATGAGAAGGTGCTTATATTTAGTTTTAATTATGTTCATTGTGGAGAAAGCTGCCTCACAGCTGTATCTGGACTCAAACATGGGTGTTTTAAGATTTTATTTATTTAAGATATTAAATTAATCAGTTGTCAGGACTCAGCGTGTCGGGTTTCATCCGAGCCTGATCAGCTGCGACTGACACAAGCCCGCAGCTCTCCGCGCTGCAGCCCAGTCACTTTCCGATGCTTTTGCAACAACAGTCCAGTCCAGCAGACACTTCAGCCCACGCATCTTCAGCAGTAACGACGGAGCCCGCCGCCGCCCGAGCGGCAGCCGACCTCCGCGGCCGCGGGGACGCGTCGGCTCCCGCTCAGTCGGGCGGCTCCTCCGGCTCTCCGGCCCGCCTCCTGCGGGGCAGCTCCCCGGGAGTCTCGTCTCCTTCTCGGCAGCGAGCCCCAGGTCTCGCCGTCCGCCCCAGGCGTCCCGCCACGAAGCCGCCGGGCAATCACTGGCAAATCACGCCCCCCTCCCCCCTTCTCATGGTGGCTTCAATTACGTCCGCCTTAAGCCTGAATTATGGTTCCGCGTAAATCGACGCAGAACCTACGCCGTAGAATCCCTGATCCTGGTGGATCTAAACGTACTCTGTGCAAAATAAATGATTTTTTTCTGTAAATACACACCATTTCTCTTACTATTACACGTACAGCTAGCTCAGTGTCTTCTTCTCCTCATTTGGTCGGGAGTTGCTATGCAGTCCCGCGGCCCTCGCGGCCCACACTTACAAAACTGATTTTATTTTTCGCGGCCCACTAGATGGCGCTCGCGGCCCAACGTTGGGCCGCGGCCCTATGGTTAAGAATCACTGTTTTAAAGGGTTAATATCCTGAAAATGACTGAATTCTTGGTACTTTTGAGCAGATTGGAGACGGTTAGTGAAAAGAAATGTAAATGCATGAGGATTTTAGAGCAGTTTTGTGTGAAGTAGGAGGTATTACCTTTAAAGCCTTTAAACAGGCACTAGGTAGTTTAACTGGAAGAGCAGGTCAAACCAGAGAAAAGATGCTGGGTGCAGCACATTTCCTCAAAAACATGTGTATTTGTTTGAAATATACGTCGTATTTGTGCAATTGTTGTCAAGGAAACAACTACTTTACTTTTCACTCCAAACGCCCTTTTATATTTCTCCAAAACTGACCACAGTGGACAGCCATGGTTTCCATGGAAACACACACAATCAGATCCCATTTTTCTGCGTTTCTGTGGGTGTAAACGGGTTGCTGCGTTTGCTGCAGTCCTGAGCTGCACGTGAGTTGCACGTGAGTTGCACGTGAGTTGCACGTGAGCTGGACGTGAGCTGGACGTGAGCTGGACGTGAGCTGGACGTGAGCTGGACGTGAGCTGGACGTGAGCTGGACGTGAGCTGGACGTGAGCTGGACGTGAGCTGCAGAGCTGCAGAGATGACGGCTCAGACGTTGGTGTCTCCTGCAGAGGTCACCCGGCTGGCTGCTCAGCAATGTTTAATTGTCTGTCTCGAGGGTTATCTGGGGATAAATGATGGTCAGGCCACCCGATTTTTAGCGATCAATACAAGTAGTCCAGTTTCAACCTCTAGAAAGCTTCGGTCCAGTCATGTTCGGGGGTTTCCCAGCATCCCTGCCCGACCCGCAGGGCCCAGAATCGGGGCGTAGATGCCAGTCGTGTTTAAAAGTAAACTCACATTTCCTCCTCCTTCAAACCGTTTGAGCCTCCAGCTCGTAAAGATCCAGCTTGGTTAATAACTGACGATAAAGATCCACATCTGACATCATCAGCAGCTGTAAACACGGCGACCTTTGCTGCTTCTCGTTGCCAGGGTTACCTGTGCCTGCCCTACATGGCCCTGCAGCAGCATCACCTCCTGTCGGACGTGAGCGTGCGAGGCTTCGTCGCCGGGGCGACCAACATCCTGTTCCGTCAGCAGAGGCACCTGAGCGACGCCGTGATCGAGGTGAGTCCCGCCGGTTAACGGTGACCCCCCCTCCCTCGGTCGGGGGTTGGAGGGCTGACGGTCCTGACGGTCCGCTGCACCCGCAGGTGGAGGAGGCCCAGATCCAGATCCAGGACCCCGAGCTCAGGAAGATGCTGAGCCTGACGACGGCCGACCTGCGATTCGTGGACTACCTGGTGAAACACGTGACGGAGAACCGGGACGACGTGTTCCTGGACGGGACGGGCTGGGAGGGGGGAGACGAGTGGATCCGGGCGCAGTTCACCCTCTACCTGCACTCCTTACTGTCCTCCGCGCTGCAGGAAGGTAGGACGACTGCTGCTCTGGAAATCTCTTCTCCTACACCTTTAATCCAGCAGGAAACAGGTCTCACTTCCCCGTCTGACTCAGCCACGAGTTGGAAAGTTGAGAATTTGAAGCTTTATGAAATCAACTTAAAACATTTATGTATTATTAGATTTGTGCTCAAAGTTACGGACAAAACGATAATTACGAATTTAAAAAGCCTCCTACACACACAAATTGTTAAATACGCACAAATCCCACAACTACAGATACGCACAAATGGTTTTGAGACTCTTTTCTCCAAGAAGCCTCACAAATTCGTACATCGTGCATTTAAGGACTGGTGGAAAGCTGGGACATCTGAATTTTCATCTGAGTCCAGCGTTATTTCCCTCGATACTTAGTTACCTACCCTCAATTTTTATAGACTATTACAAAGTAAATGTTTTATAACCACGGGGTACTGAGATATTCTTTCTTACCACAATTGTTCACAATTCGTTACAAGTTTCGAGGTAAGTGATGGTAGTATGCCGGACGGCTGACTAGAGAAAGTGTAGTTTAACCTTAAAATATTGCAAAAAAGGCTGCAAAACAAAGTCCACTTGATGAAAAAAGATTGAGTGATTTATTACCTTTTTAAATATTGTCCAGTGAGCCAACAAAAATGCAAAAATATAGCAGTCAGGCTAAATATATTTACAAAATACTAATGAAACCATTGGTCTACAGCAGCTCAGCCCTTCTCATGTAAAGGCTAGCCCCTCCCACTGGACCATACCACCTTAATTAGAATGAATTCATCAATTAACCCCCACAGGTCATTTTCTATATCCAATTACTCATTACACCAGGAAGCACAGTGAAAACTGCCACATTAAGTATTGAGGAAATAACGCTGGACTCAGATTAAAGTTCAGATGACCCAGCTTTCCACCAGTCCTTAAATGCACCACGGACAAATCTGTGAGGCTTCTTGGAGGCTTAAAAACACACAAATCAAGTAGTACGCACACACAAATGTTGGATTTTCTCTCCATAATTCCGTCACATCTATTTGATTCACTTGTAAAAGAGAAACACAAACCCCCAGATGTTACGCTGAGGTTCAGAGGACCTTGTTAATCTCTCTGTTTCCTCAGATAACGAGAGGCTGCTGGTGGATTACGGGGCTCCCTTCGTCTCGGCCTGGAAGATCACGCACAACTTCCGGGTGTGGGACAACAACAAGCACCCGGCCATGACCTCCATCACCCCGGGGTAGGTGGACAGGAACTTGAGGTCCATTTTATTAAAGTTTATTTTAGGAGTTTATGTATTTCTGTCAAAATGTTTTGTGAGTTTTGTCTTTGACTTATTTCGTGTTTTCTGTTGCAGCCACCCGTTCCAGGGGCAGTACAGCGTCGCCGACGTCAAGTTACGCCTCTCCCAGTGAGTCTCTTTTGCTTTTTGAATCTTTCACAGTTCAGGCAGGTTTTTATCTTTATTTGCTAATTCTTCTTTGTCAGATGAATAATTTAGGTTTTTTAATTATCTGACATGTTTCAGTGATTCCTTTCACATTCATCAGTCACAAGATGGAGTGTGTGACTCGTCATTCATCAGAAACATGTCTGGTAATTAGAAGAACCTAAATTATTTGTCTGATAAAAAGATTTAGCTAATTAAATTGTAATTTATAGATTAGATATAGATAAATTAACTTTATTAAACCAGGTTTTTATTCGTCCCTAGTTCTCAGCTCGTCTGAATCATTTTGTGTGCGCTGCTGCCCTCTAGTGGCCATAAAACAACAAGCAGAGATAAAAGTTATACTGTAAATGCAAAATGAATGACAATAACAAGTTCTGATTTATTCATTTTATTTATTTATATTTTAAAGGAAAATGTATATAATGTAGCATTTTAATAAAATATAAATCCGTTTTTATCATAATGAACAAATCTAGTTAACTTTCCAATAGGAAAGATCAATAAACATGATCCTGATCTTTACATATAAGTGGCAGAAATACATTTTTACTCACTAAAGAGACATAAAACAACGTACATCCAATTAAAAGCTTAGATTTTTCTAAAAATTCTGCTTTTAAAATGTATTTACTTTTTTTTGAAACAACATGAAAACAGAGGAAGGATAAATCAGAATATTTGGGATTGAGACTTTGGCTCCGACTAACGATGTGTTGTCACCTTTACAGGCCGCCGTCTCTTTTTAGAGCCGGCTGTGAATCCTTCATGAATACTGTATGTCATGGGGGGGAGGGGGGCAACACCGCGTTGGTGGGTGGAACAGGTGGGGGTTGGTGGTGATGGGGTGGGGGGGGGTCTCGTATCAGCAGCTCCAGTTTCCTTCCAGGAAGCGAAGAGGAAAGATGACTCCGCCCACAGCTGGAGCATCGCAGCTACTGTTACACTGACTGCACACACACACACTAACACACACTAACACATATATATATATATATATATATATATATATATATATATATATATATATATATATATATACCTATACACACACACACATACATACACACACTAAAGCCTGAGGTATGGTTCTGCGTCAAAACGACGCTGTGCCTACGGCGTGTGCTCTGCGTCAATGCAGACCACGCGCCGTCACTGACGCATACCTCCAAAAATTGTAACTACGCGTCGAGGCGACGCAGACCAAACGCAGACGGAGAGGGCTGCGATTGGTTCGCTTGGTAGCAACGCATTTCAGGTTTCCGGTTTGAAGCAGTCGTGAACTTTCAGCGCTCTTTTCTTTGTGTATGTGTGATTTTTTTTGTTTTGTTTTTTTGCACAATAGTTGTCCTTATCTCTTTGATTCACTGTGACCGGAAAAAGTCGGATAAACCATTCAGGAAAAGATCGCTAACTAGCGGTCGCGGGGGGTACTGCACCGCGACGAAATGGAGTGACGGAGAAGTCCGAAGGGTTCACGACGGCGTCACGGTGACGGCGTGTGCACGGCGTTGGTTTAAGTTACATTTAAGTAAACATAAACATCGTTTTTGATGATTTAGTTTGAGTTGATAAACGTGGATCATATATGTTATCCATAAAGGTTTATTGAAGTTTGAAAAAGAGAGTAGTGAAGCAGGTGTCCCCCCCTCACCCCCCCGGGGGGTAAAATGAGCCGTGTGCCCCGCTGCCCCCGAGCTTCAGGAATGATGGTGACACATCCTGCCTCCCCCGCGGCGACTTCCCGGGGCTCTGAATCCAACCCCCCCGCCTCCTCCAGGACCGGCTTCTGCACGGCGACCCCCTCACGGGGGTCAGAGCCGCTTCCTGGACCTGCAGAGTATAAAACTGCAGACAGGAAGTCTGGCTGCTCGCCACCAGAGCTGCTCTCTGGTTTCCCGCCTCCGCGTTGCTACCGGAGTAGACTCTCAAACAGGGGGGGGGTTGTGTTAACGTAGTCAGCTGATAAACTAATAAAAGTTATGAATACCAAATTATATTTTAAAGAAAATTTATGTAATGTAGCATTTTACTAAAATAAAATATAAAGCTGACATGTTTTTATTATTATGAACAAATCTAGTTAATTCCTAGTGCAAGATCAATAAACATGATCCTGATCTTTACAGGACTGTCTCAGAAAATTAGAATTTTCTGTAATGCAATTACAAAAACAAAAATGTCATACGTTCTGGATTCATTACAAATCAACTGAAATATTGCAAGCCTTTTTATTATTTTAATATTGCTGATCATGGCTTACAGCTTAAGAAAACTCAAATATCCTATCTCTAAAAATTAGAATATTCTGGGAATCTTAATTTTAAACTGTAAGCCATAATCAGCAATATTAAAATAATAAAAGGCTTGCATTTCAGTTGATTGTAATGAATCCAGAATGTAAGACATTTTTGTTTTTTTAATTGCATTACAGAAAATAAAGACTTTATCACAATATTCTAATTTTCTGAGACAGTCCTGTACATTAATAAGTCACTTAATTTGAAGTAAAAATACATTTCTACTTAATAGAGAGACATAAAATAATAACATTTTTCTAAAGATGCTAATTTTAAAATTATTTCCAGAAGAATTAATTTCAGTTGCGCTCAAATGACACGTGACTTTTTATTTATTTACTTTTTTTTAAACGACAACATGAAAATGAAGGTCCCAGTCTGGCCTTCTGCAGGAGGTTCCCCTTTATGATCCTGGTCCTGGTCCAGATTTGTTCCCTCCTAAGGAGAGTTTTTTCTTGCCATTGTTTATGTAATAATTGCTCGGGGGTTTATGTTCATGTTCTGGGTCTCTGGAAAGCGTCTAGAGACGACATCCGTTGTATTAGACGCTATACAAATAAAATTGAAATGAATGTAATTAAAAATGGATGATCAGAGACACTGGTCTCACATCCACGTTGCCTTGGAGACAGAAAAACATCCATCTCTCAGGGTTTCAGCTGGATTGAGCCAGAGAGGATTTCAGTTCACTGCTGGAAACAAAACTGAGAGAAGATCCGGAGTTGCAGCTCCGAGCACTTCAAACTCAGTTGTTTGTGATAAAATAATTTCCGAGTTTTTAATCGCTGGAATCTGACGCATCACCATGATAATTCAGGATGATAAAGGTTGTAGAGGAGCGTCATGTGACCCGTGAGCCAGAAACCAGCCTCTGTTTGCAGGAACGTAAAACCAGAAGTAACGGATCACAGGTCAGATTATTTGCGGAGCACGTTTATAAATAAGTGTTGACTTTCCTGAGGGGTGATAATTGGAGGGACATGACACCGCAGACGTGTGTGGACTCCGTGACCCGCCGGGTTTCCTTTGTGGCTCAGTTGCAGCTCTTATTTATTTATATCTGCGTCCACCGGTGCTCGGACATTTTCTCCTGGCGGCTGACGGCTCATCCTGATTTCCTGCGTCAGTAAACTCCGAGTTATTTCCCTGCAACCTGAGACCCCTGATGGGGGGGGGGTGGTACTCCCTGTTGTTGGGGGACTGGGATGTGGGGGGGCGGTGTCGGGCACTGGGCGCTAAAATAAGGCCGACCTTTTTCATGTTGTTGGAGTCACATGACCAGCAAAACCTGCAAAACTTCACTTTTACTTTTGTTAATATTTGCAGAACATTTGATACACAAACTTCTGACACATTCACCGCATTCTGGGGAAAAAAGATGTTGAAATTATAAAAAAAAAAAGAAGAAATACAGGTTTGTGTCATAAATTATCATAAAAAATTAAACACTAGCTCGAACAAGAAACTATTTCTTATCCAATTTTCCACTAACTTTTCCATAATTCCTAATTTATCATATTTGATACGGAGACTCTAAACCAGGGGTATTCAACTAGATTAGGCATGGGGCCACACCTGCAAAAGGACTGTATGGAGAGGGCCGCACTGAACATTTTGGGGTTTTCAAAATGTATTTTGCACTCAAAGACGAAGATTTATGTATATATAATACATTTGTGCTCAGGAATGAGCAGGATAATATATCTGTCTAGTTTACATATGAATTATGTATTAATTGTCTCCAGATTTAGTAATTGTGAATGTTAAATATAATATAATCAGATAAAGAAATATTATTTTAAATGCAAGTTCATTTTGAAACCATGCATTGTGCAAAACTTAATGAAATTGATATTGACCTACTTTTAATAAAATACGCCATAATGACAAAGCACCACTTTCCACCAAGATTTCCTTATTTGATTATTATATTAAGCATTGAGCACAAGCATTTCAGTCCATAGTAGCCAGTTTGATGTTATAAATAAGCAACCAAAATATTAACCATAAGCTCCTTTATTTATGACACATCTATTATATCAGCAAAACAAAACAATCGCATGAAATTATAGGAGGCTTAGAAGTCTGTCTGAAATGCAAGGTCCTCATTTAGAGATTCACATGAAAAAAAATGTCAGGCCAATCCTAGAAGCCTAATGATGTAAACAAGTCCTCTATAACCGGAGGTTAATAACAAATAATGTGACAAACATTATCACTGTGCAACACTGGCAAAAAATCCGAAGTAGTAAAAAACATCTGTAGCAGAGATTAACATGTACAAACACTGTCCAATGAATCATTAACCAACTGAAAAGGCTACCAAGCATCTTAAACTTTTATTAATTAACAAAATGCGATATGTAAACGAAGTTAGTTTCGCTTACTTCGTCACTTCGGAAGTGACGCCGGCCGCCGACGATCGGGACAACACTACTTTCCCCCCCTTTTTTAAAACATGACCAGGGGCCACATAAAAGCTCCTGGCCCGCGGGCCGCCAGTTGAATATCCCTGCTCTAAACCACGCCTACAATCAAGAAAATGGAAAAAAAAAAAAAAAAGTTTTATACAATAGAAAAAAATATCGCTCAATGTATTCATGATGATATAAAAATATAATTTAGAAAATCTTAAAAGACAATATTGGGGGTGTTTTATTTTTATTTCGGTATGTAAATAACACTGATGGGTGGCAGGCTCCGCCCCCTAAAAACTCAAGTGGCAGGCTCCGCCCCCTAAACCCGCCTCCTGCATGCAGATCTGCAAAGAAGTGGTTTCTAACAGGCATTTTATTAAGCTGTCGGAGTATTGTGTCAGCTTTTTAAAAGAGGCCATAATACAGGATTTATTTACTAAAATTTAAGTCCCTTTCTGGCAAATTCCCCCACGGAAGCTGCTCAAAAGAGCAGAAAAGTGTTTTCAAAAGCAGCGGTAGGACAATAAATAACATCTCTCTGAATGAAGGGGGGGGGTTATTTCTGGACACAACTGTCTGATTAGCGGGTCGTGAGTGACAGGCTTGTTGCCGTGGCGGTGCTGCCGTTGCCGGGGTGACGCAGCAGCAGGATTCTGCTGAATGTCAGGTCACCGGGATCCACGAGAAATGTTGCATGCTGGGAGGAGCCGGCTCGCCCTCTCGGTCGTCACAGGTTGATTATTCGGCTGTCAGGAAGTGCGTTTCCTGGAAAGATGGGAGGAGAGAGGAGGAGAGAGTGTGCTCTGCTAGCTTCATCTTTCTTTCCTTTTCCTTTTGCAGCTCTGTTCAGAACAGCGAGCGAGGGAAGAAATTCGGCAACGCCATGATGACGACCAGTCGCAGCGTCGTGCAGACCGGGAAGGCCGTGGGTAAGAAACCCAGATATCAGATATCAGAGCCGCAAAGTCCGGGAGACGGAAACGATCAAAACTGAGCTCCAGTTACAAACAAGCTGGACATCAAACATATTTTATTCACAAGAAAACTTGACTTTGACTTTGATTTGTTTAAAGAGCCAATAAAAGAAGCTATTTTTTTATCCAATTTTTTACTTTTTCTTTAATATTTCTGAGCGTGGCACTCTTTAACCCCAAAATTCCTAATTGGTCATATTTAATTGCGAGACCTCTGAACCACGCCCACAATCAAGAAATTAGAAAAAAACTTATACCATAGAAAAATATTGCTCAGTATATTCATGATGATACAAAACATATTAATTAGAAAAACTAAAAAAGAGACAATATTGGAGGTGTTTTATTTTTATTTCAGTATGTAAATACCACTTTGATTATCATTATAGGGCATTATGGGGTGAATGGTGAAGAAATATTATTCCTAAATCTGGTCAAATTTGTGAGCAAAAATGTCTCCGCCAATGGAGTAAGAAAGATTTTTTGACTGGAACCAGCAAAATAGTCTGAAAACAGTCTTCTTCCTTATAGAAACGAGGCTTTTTAACTTTTATAAGAAATTAGTTTTTGCAGTGTATTTGGAGATTTGTTTGAGGAACGTTGCCTCGTTTTTGTTTGATGCTGGACTCGATAAGTCTTTCATCAGGCTAAAGAAAACAAAGATAACGGGGGTCCCCCGTTGATTTGTTGTTGTGTCCCTGGCATACAGAGATTTCTCCAGAATTTTTAAAGGGGACCTATTATGAAAAACAGGTTTTTTCTTGCTTTAAAGGTATTGTGACATGAAAAACAAATTTTTCTTGATTTTTTGTGTTTTGTTGGGTGTCTTGACATCAATTACACCCAAAAAACAACGAACTTTTAACATTCAGTGTATTGTGTGCTTTCTGGGATTTTCCGCATAACTGTGCAAAAACGGCGCATGTGGTTTGCTGGCGGGTCGTTACGTAACGATCCGCTAAATCACCGCCCCCTCCACCCAGCTCCCTGTCTCCTCTCCTCTCCAGCGCACCATAAAGGCCGATTTATGGTTCCGTGTTACACCGACGCAGAGCCTACGGCGTAGGGTTACGCGGCGACGCGCACCGTACGCTGAACCCTACGGCGAAGGCTCTGCGTCGATTTAACGCAGAACCATAAATGAGGCTTAACATGGAGCTGTTTAGAGCCTCTTTTGTTCTCATCATCGGAGGACAACTGCTAAGAAGACCCGTGGCCACTGACTGGACTTAAGATAAGGGGACACTGCTGCTTGCATGCCTTTATTTTTGTGATTGTTTGCTCTGGTTCGCTGCTTTTCCGTGCTTCGCCTGTCGCTCCCGGCTTAACTCTCCGATGCCGCTGTGAGCGTATGGTTGGAGGAGGTTTGGAGGAGGAGCGGGGCAATGATTGACAGGAAAGGGGGAAGAGGAAGCTTTTTTTACGGCGCAAAAAAACACTGTCATAAAAAGCCAGGAATGGAGTACTAGAGTGAAGTTTTTCTTGTTACACTCTTTTAGACACATTTGAGGGATGTTGGCCAAGACTTTTAATAGTGTTAAAAGCATGTTAAAAATGATGTCACAATACCTTTAACACATATAAAGTGGTCTCCTCTCAGCCTGCCAACTCAGAGAAGGAGAAAAGCAACCAAATTCTGCAGTGTCTGTACAGCCGCCCGGATGAGCCGTCCAGTGTGATGTGGATCTACGAGCCGTTCAGATTCTGCTCCCGTCGTTACGTAACGACGGGAGCGATTTACATAGTTTGGCCTCCGATGCGTGAAACCACGCCCACAACTAACTCCACCGGCCGGAGCTTCCGCTATTTTTTCATAGCGGTGTATCGCGTCATTCAGGCAGCCAATCAGCACAGTGCCTCATTATCATAGCCCCGCCCACTCAGAATCCCGCATAGATAATGAGGTTAGAGAATGGGAAGATAAAGACGTGGTTTAGAGGCTGAATTTCTAATTTATTTAGCAAAAACAATCAAAAGCTTGTTTTTAAGACATTCAAAGCTTGTTTAAAATAGGTATTAGATGCCATAATAGGTCCCCTTTAAAATCTATTATTTAATAGATATTTTGCTCTGCAGGTGATGAGATGATACAAATCTGTGTAGTTTTAAACTGTTGATGTTTTTAGTCTGTCGTCTGCTCTAAAACCCGTCTTCCTCCCTCAGGTCAGTCGGTGGGCGGAGCCTTGACCAGCGCCAAGTCAGCCATGTCCTCCTGGTTCTCCACGCTGTCCCACCCGCCGCCGGTGGCCGGTCCCGGCTCTCCTGAGCCCGCCGGCACCGAGGTGAAACCCTAAGCATCCTCAGAGACTCTTTCTCCTCGTCCACGATGGCGAAGCCCGAGGATGAGCGCGGAGGCGCCGCGGACAGAAACAACCTCCTCTCCTGAGACTCACCCCGAGGCCTCGGCCCAGAGACCCGGGACTTTTCCCAGCGCAGAGACGGACCGGTGCCGGTGCAGCACTGCGAGGCGGGAAACGCTGGAACATTCAGGACGCCGCATCACCTCTCCGCCGCCCGTTTCTCTCTGCTGCTCCCCCGACACGCCGTCTCCGGTCCGCTGTGCACGTCCTCGACAGTTTACTCCGTTTAGCTACTTACGATGCTGCAAAATTATGCCAAACAATCTTCTGTGGAAGGATTTTTAACCCCCTTAAAAAAAAAAAAAACAAGGTTTTAGCAGATTTTAAATCCAGGCTGTAGTGATGCTGCGGTTGCCATGGTGACAACGTTCGGGTGAGGAGTTAAAACTAACCAAAAAACCACAAGAATCCGAGCAGATTTGAGTAAAAACTGAATTTCTATTTCATCCCTCCTGACGGGGATCTGACATGTTGAGGGACGGACGACAGGAGAGTTCATGACCTCTGCTTCACTACGGCTGGATTCATATTTAACCACGTTTTCCCGGGAGCTCTCGTCTTCCCGTTCATGATTCCTGCACCGACAGACATTTTCATAAACTTCCTGAACCCTTGACGGGTTGAAATCAGCATCATCATCCATTTTTCTGCAAAAACCTTCTCCATTATCGCTCAAAAGTATTTGATTTACATTATTAGGGACCATCGCTTTTAAACCCAGTGAAAGTTTACACTCCCTTCCTCCTGATGATGATGATGATGATGGATCCGGGTTGGTTTTAACTCCTGAACGTTCCTCTCAAACTGTCACGTTACGTCTGACTTCACGAAGCAACAACAAATTACACAGCCGAGATGATTTTTTTACTTTGTTTTTTAAACATTTCCCAAAAAACCCAGTTTTGGCAGAACTTGAAAGGATTTTCAGCGTCTTTCCTCGAACACGGAAACATGTGACTTGAGAAATACAAACACTTTTTTGAGGGTTTTTCTGCTTTGCGACTTCCTCGGAGCTCTAAAGTCACATATTTAAAGGCTTTTAGAGTGTAAATTCCTGGCGTTTGAAAGGTTATAAATGGTTATAAAAGGTGGTTTTATGGTTATTCCCATTGCGATATCGATCAATGACGATGATTTATTATAAATAACTACCTTGTTGACCCTGCAGGTCGTGAAGGTCATGAAGGATCCTCCGAGCAGCCTGCAGGGCCGTAGCTCCCCGTCTTTTTCTACGTCCGTGTCGGTCTGCATTTATAAATAAACACTTGGAGAATTATATTTAGTAAAACCGAACAGATGCTTTATTTATTTGTTGTTTCTTGTAATCTGAGCATCTTCTTGTTCTGCCACTGAAGAGCTGGAGCGCTGCGTTTCCCCGCCGGGGTTTGTTTTGCACGAAGCAGCCATTATAAACCTGGAGGCGCTTGCAGCATCTTTTCCCTCCATCATACAAACATGGCTCTGTCCGCCTCCGAGCATCGTCCCCCCGTCTTTTTCATGCTTTTATACGTTCTGTCCATCGAATCTTCCACCTGATTTAAGTACGGTTGAAAAGTTGCTGTTTTTAAAATGTTTTTTTGTTTCTTTTCCATTTTTTATTACTATCCTCTGATGATATATCTTTATTTTGTATTTAAAATATTTGAATGTATGTGTGAATTCAGCTTCACAGAATATTTTCCTGACAGATGTTTTGATGTTCTGGTGAAGACACGTGTGTCATCCTACGTTTTGCTGTATAAAAAAACAATAAAAAGTTGCACTTTTACCTTGAGGAGCCGTCTACACCTTCTTACCGCTCCGGGTTTGGTTCTGGGGTCAAATGTGGGTCGAACGGTCAAAGAGACGTTTTGGGAGAGAGGGAGGCGGGGTTGTCATGGTGACGGCGCACGGCTCGACACATGAACCCAGCGACCTGGAGGTCACCTCCGTCTGGAGCCGGAACATGAATAAAAGCTCTCTACAGTTTAAAAGGTAGGGTAAGTGATTCTTCATCACTCCAAAAACAAGTTTAGTGGAGATTCTGAAGTGAACAGAAAACCTTGTGGGCAAAACCAAGTACCGCCTTGATTTCTTTAATAGGATTCAGGCAGATGCTGCACTCATCAGCAGGTCTGCAAATTTAATATACAGGACTGTCTCAGAAAATTAGAATATTGTGATTTTCTGTGCAAAAACAAAAATGTCATACATTCTGGATTCATTACAAATCAACTGAAATATTGCAAGCCTTTTATTATTTTAATATTGCTGATCATGGCTTACAGCTTAAGAAAACTCAAATAGCCTATCTCAAAAAATTAGAAATATTCTGCGAATCTTAAACTGTAAACCATAATCAGCAATATTAAAATAATAAAAGGCTTGCAATATTTCAGTTGATTTGTAATGAATCCAGAATGTATGACATTTTTGTTTGTTTTAAATTGCATTACAGAAAATAAAAAACTTTATCACAATATTCTAATTTTCTGAGACACTCCTGTATAAAAGCAGATGTTTTGGTAGTTCACATTTGTTAACCCAATGCCAAGAGAGAAAGACATCAGCTCTTAGTCTTAGAGAAGCAATTGTTGCTGCAAATTCATTTGGAAAGGGTTATAAAACCATCTCCACTTGCCGTTTTAACAGTCTGCAATGAGATCATCATGCAGTGGCGGATTTAAGAAATGTGGGGCGCTCGGAAATGAGAACTTCTCACTTCTCATTTTCCTCCTCTTTTCAGCACCGCTGGGCTTCTTTTCTCTTCTCGATTACGGTACTCCTTCGTTTCTTGCCACTTCCTGCTGTTTGTTTTTGTTTTGCCAGTTTTCTTGGGTCCGTTCAGTAAGATGGACTGATCCAATGTAGTGGACAGTGAAGGGGGGGTCGACACACACGTGATAAGATACGCATTCTGCTGGCATTTTACCGAGAGGATTTTAATCATAAATATAACTAATACTAAATATAACTGTATTAACCATAAGTGTATGAGGATTTTACGGGGCCCCTCAGGAAGTTGGGATCCTCAGCAACCGCCCAGTTTCCCCTGATGGTAAGTCCGCTCCTGCTTACGTGGAAACCATTCGAAATATTTGCCAAAAGCAGAAAGAATTCAAAATATTCACCAATCTTCTCAAGTTTAAATCCAAGGTCAGAGCGTGTGAAGCAAAAAGAAAAACTCAAGCATCAGTTCACAGACCTGCAGGTTAACGTCCATATCATCAGAAGACTCAGGTTTATATGGGCCGGCTTTCAGGAGAATCACTTATTTTTGTTAGATAAATAATGCCACAGTAGAGAAAGAGTTGTTTTTTTTAACAAAAAAATTAGATGAATAGAGTGAGAACCAACTACAGATCTGACAGAACTAGGGGCGATATGACGATCTTTCAATGTTTTGTCTGGTTACACTGAACATGATAATAAACTGAATTCTCAGTTTTATTTATTAATTTTATCAAAATTTTACATACACAAATCTAAATTATCTGGTAAGAAACCAGTTTTTTGAATGTTCTGCATATATTAAACAAATATATCTCCTCCCTCTGGGATTGTGGGAATAAAAAAAAAGCTGTTTACAATATTTTTACTAAGTTTCATTTATAATAAGTTTGCGTGGAAACTGTTCACGCGTGTTTAATCCCCTGAAGAGGAAGAACCGCGAGCAGCAGAGGGGCCTGGCAGAGGTTACAGCTACAGTAGCATGAGACCAAAACACAACACAAACATTTGACAAGTCAAGCAAGCGATGGAAAAAGCTTTTACTTTTTATCTCGCAAAGGATATGGTACCGTTAAAGATGAGGAGTTCAAACGCCTGATTAAAGTAGGTGACCCGCGGTACAAGCTGCCCAGCCGTAAATAAAGATGTTCTGGCAAAAATTCAGCAGGTTTAAAGTTAATTCAGCTGTTGGAGTGCAATTAAATCCTTCACTTTAATGAACTTGAAGAAATATTTCTACACAAACCAGCTTTCTAGAAAGTTGATATACTGAACAGAATGTAAATAAGAATGAAAAAACTGGCAAAACATGAAAACTGATACAGAAAACATCAGTTATTGTGAATGACAGCTACAATCATCAAGATTATTTTTTCTGCATTGAGGATACACTGCTATCCTAGTTTTTAATAACATGTCAAACGGCTCTAAACCCAATTTTAGTAGTCTCTTTAAATTATTATCACCCTCTGCAACATGTATTGTCTGGTTATCATCCAGGTTTCTCCCACTAGGGGAGTTTTTACCTGCCATGGTTTATGTATATGTAATATATTTTCTGGACTATAAGCCGCACCTGCATATAAACCGCATCCGCTCTATTTTTTAAAAAATAATAAAAAAAAAAGATATACAAGCCACACCTGCATACATCCGCTCTATTTAAAAAAAAAAAAAAAAAAAAAAAAAAAAAAAAAGATATGCAAGCCGCAGATATTTATGTTAGATTAGATATTTACTACATGTACAGAAGGATTTTAAACTGTAAATGATGTACATGTTTGTACCTAAATAGATCCTTTCCTAACGGTGTATTTTAACACGGCAGCAACTTTGCTGATTAAAACGGGACAGAACCAAGAGAAAATTACTGGTATTTATTTATCTGTTTGAAATCTGCTTCTACCTACTTCTATCTGCTAAAGAAGAAGTAGTGTATTCTTCTTTGCATTTATTTTGTCTTAGTTTTGATTCTAATTCCGGTTAGAGCGCTCCGAGCGGTGGAAGAAAAATCCATAGCCGCACCTTTGTATAAGCCGCATGGTTGAAAACCTATGAAAAAAGTAGCGGCTTATACTCCAGAAAATACGGTAATTGCTCGGGGGTTCATGTTCTGGGTCTCAGGAAACCGACTAGAGGCAACTTCTGTTAATAGACGCTATATAAATAAAATTTAATTGCATTTTTTCAATTTAAGATAGTGATAAAAATCGAAATCGTGATTTTATTTTGAAAAAATAATGGTGATATGATATTTTAGCCACATCTACCCCGAACAGAACCTTTTCAACGGTACCAGAAATATTCCCCATGGTTCAACACCCATATTCGGCCTCTTTAAAAGAAAAAAAAAAAAGAAAATCAAAACAAACCAAACAGAGTCCTTTTCCAGAACGTTTTTGGTATGTTTTTTAATAAATTAACGTTCATTCAAAATACAGTGCCAAAAGAAAATGATGCAGCCAAACATGCTAGTACGTTTCGTCATGAAGCACCTGTGCTCATGTTGGTAAAGGTCAGAGACGACCGCCTTCCTCCCCGCCCCGCCCTCGCCGCTGATGCTGCTGGTGGTCGCCGGGGCGGTTCCCATAGCAACCGCGCCGGACCAGTCGCTTCCTCTCACGACTTCTCAGTATTCACTCAGAAAAACTGGATCCAAACAGGAAGGAGATCTACAACAGTCACACTACAGTAATGGCTGCTATTAAATTAAGGAGGAAAGAAAGACACTAATACAAAAACAGAGCTGGTGATCCCACCCCCCAACACACTAACACAACTGTCTTTAAAAATATGAAAAATATATATTTTATTAGATATATTTATATAATTCAGCAGCTTACAAAGAAAAAAAAAATAAAGAAAAAACCGCATGAGCCCAGAAAACCTACGTTTGAACTGTGAGTGGAGTCGCGTGTCTGCAGGTGAACACAGGTGAACGTGACGACAGGTAGAGTGAGGTGTAAACTGCTGGTTGTGTGGAGGCCCTGCGTGCGGCGGGGGAGTCGGGGTGGGGGGGCCCGAGGGTGGGGGGGGCGGGTGGCTGGACCTGCAGTCACCCTCCTCTGAAACCACTCCCACCCGGGGGAGACCCCGGCCGCCGCTCCCCTCGTCCGCAGGGCCTTCAGGAAACGCACGATCCTGATTTTAAAGGAATACTCCGCTAAAAAAGAGAAAGAAAAATGTAAATGAAGTCATTCGAGCCTCAAACTGATCGAAGCTGCATGAACTCCGTCGGCGTCGCGCCTCAACGCCCCTAAACTCCCGGACGCGGAGCCTTCAGAGTGAGAGAAATGACTTTTCTGCAGAGTATTTCTTTATCAGTGATAAGAGGAAAAAGGAGGATGGGGGGGGATCTGAGAACGAGAGGTCTTAGGGGGGGTTTTGGTACAGTTGCCGTTATCTCTTAACAGAAGTTTACTAGTTAAGTGCATCATCATCATCATCGTTAGTCGTTGAGATCGTCACATCGGAGAAACTGACGGATGTTTCAGCGATGGACCGAAGGAGAGCGAAGGAGAGGAACCGGAGGAACCGGAGCTTCTCCTTCGCTCAGAGTCTCATCAGCAACAGATTCAGGTCCAGCCATCGCTCCGGAGAATAAACAAAGCTGTTCCACCGGAGCTATACGTGAGGCAGCGTCACCAGCTCCCCGTCCACCTCGAACTCCTCGGCGCTGTCGGGGGAGAACAGGTAGGTGGGCGGTTTCCACGGAGACTCCTCCAGGCAGGACGGGTACAGCTTCCCCACGGCGCAGCGGAAGTCCTTGCCCAGGTCCCAGAGCACGCGCTCCGACACGGGCTGCCGCAGGTACCAGCGGTCCAGCTCCACGTCGTACTGGTACAGCGCGTACTTGGCGCGCTCGTTCATGTGCGTCTCCCGCATGAAGATGCAGAGCGAGTTGAGCAGCACCACGGCGCGGACGCACGGGTCCGAGTAGCGCTTGGCCGGGATGTTGGCCGCCGCGCGCCACTCGTTCTTGTTGACGTCGTAGATCTCCACGGTGACGGAGGAGCCGTCGATGGTGCTGGTGGGCATGCGCACGCCCGAGTTGCCGACCACGTGCAGCCCGCCGATGTAGAAGATGAGGTCGCCGAAGGCGGCGGCCGAGGCGAAGCAGCGGCTGCTCTTGCGCATGGCCATCTCCACCCAGGCGTCGGCGCGCGGGAAGTAGCAGTACATGAGGTCCTGCGTCATGACGTAGATGCAGCCGTGCGCCGCCACCGCCGTGCTCCAGTTCCAGGCGAAGGGCAGCGGGCTCATCATGCTCCACTCGTCCTTCTCGCAGTCGTAGCGCTCCACCGTGCGCTTGTTCAGCTCGCCGCCCACGTTGTCGCCGCCGATGGCGTAGATGTAGCCGTCGCAGTGCACCAGCGAGGGCTTGATGCGGGCGCACAGCATGGGCGTCTTGGGCAGCCAGGCGTTCTGCTGCGCGTCGAACCAGAAGAAGCTGTCCACGGAGCGGAACACCGTCTGCAGCTTGCCGCTCTTGCTGTGGTTGGCGATGGAGTTCTTGAGCGGGATCTGGCCGCCGGCGATGAACACGTCGTTGTCGGGGGTGACCAGGGTGCCCACCTTCTGCAGGTCGCCCGGCGGGTTGCGCAGCTTGTAAACCTTCTCGGCCTGCGGGCTGTAGCACACGATGGAGGTGGGCACGGCCAGCGACATCACGTAGCCCTCGCCCTGCGCCTCCGACATGGCCTCCATGAAGATCAGCATCTCCTCCTTGGTCATGCCCAGCCGCGGCTTGAAGAACTTGGGCATGGACTTGTAGAGGCCCTGCACCACCACCGACTTGTCGTTGGGCGGCAGGCCCTGGAACCAGGCGCGCTGCGTCACCTCCGACAGCGCGTCGATGCGGATCTGGCTCAGCACCGACGACAGGTGCTGCGAGCGCTCCTCCATGTTGTACTCCAGCCACAGCATGGCCGCCTCGCGCACCGTCTCCTCCTTCTCCACGTTGAGGTTGTCGCTGCTCAGCACGTCCACCAGCAGCTCGTGGGACAGCTGCAGGAACGCCTCCTGCCGGTACACCATGGGGAACTTGTGCTCCACCATGCGCTTGGAGCTCTGCTTCAGCTCGCTGCAGCTGAACAGGTCGCCGATGCTCAGCATGCGCACGCAGTTCTCCGCGTTGATCTTCTTCACCAGGTAGTCTCTGCACTGCAGCAGGACGTCCTCCACCTGCAGCGGATGAAACCAAAATTATGACTAAACATCGTTGCCGTAGGCCTGTGTTGAAAAAAATTGATTTTCCGATTCTAAATCGATTATCATATTAATTCCTAAAAATCAATCCGTACGTCTAAAGATTGATTTTTTTGTTTATGCCCAAAAAAGAATGTTTTGTTGGACAAGAAAATAACTGGTGACATGTTTTTTGCCTTTAAATATGTTTAAAGCTATGAAAACATTAAAGTTTTCAGTTATAATTGCATAAATTGTTTATATTTAATTACTTTATTTACTGTCTTGGGGTTAAATTTGCATAAAATGCTTAAAACCAAATTCTAATAAATTCAAAACCGAAAAAGACAGAAAATGGAAAAAAATAAAAAGGGAATGTGGTAAAAAAAATTAAACCAATTTCAGACGTAAGTCAACTTTAAAGTTGAAACTAAAATATTACATAGTCTCATTACATGCAAAGCATGACATTTTAAGCCTCTATTTATGGCCTCTATTCAAATGGATATTAAAAGGCTTATTTGAATTATTTATTTCTTAGTTATTTCATACAAATAACTTTTGGTATCTTTTTGTTTATGCCCAAAAAAGGATGTTTTGTTGGACACAAGAATAGCTACTGCCATCTTTAAATATGTTTAAAAGTATGAAAACATTAAAGCTTTCAGTTATCATTGCTTTATATACTCTCTTGTGATTAAATTTGGATAAAATACTAAAAACCATGTTCTCAAAAATTTAAAACCCAAAAACACAGAAAATGGAAAAAATTAAACCGATTTCATACGTTTGCTGCCCCGGATCTGTTTGATAATTCTGCCACATGATGTTTCTGAAAGCAGTTCTATCAGCATTCTGGGAGCTGATTGGTCCTTACAGCATCATTATCTGCCAATACTTACTGTTGAATCTCAATATAATACCAGTATTAACCTATTGCATAACTACAGTCATATAATTCATGCAACAGCTCAGAAAAACAGTTTTAATAACACTAACACAAATCAATATCAAATTGGATCGAATCAAATCTCGATAATCGATTCTGATTCTTAAGATTCAGAATCTTAAGCTATTCTTGACATTTGAATCGACCCCAAACCCTAGTCAATGAACCTTTATCACCTGAAGAAATCGAGACGGGACGAAAATGCTGGTCATGTGATGATAACGATAATTAAATATATGATGCAATATCGTAGAGGAATAAAAACCAGACTAAAATGTAGATTACAATATAAAAACTGCTAAAATGTGTTGAGATGAGACAAAATGTTCTAACAAAGATCCTTAATATCCATTTATTAAGTAATTTCCTCTGGTTTAGTTTCTGTGGAAAAGAAAACTCAATGTGTCGTCGAAAAAGAAAAAGATGGAGAAATGCGGAAAAATAAATATGTTGTAAACTCTTTTTTAGATTAGAGTCTTCTGTATCTGGAATGAATGTATTCTTGAGTGTATAAGCAGGGCTGCACATAAGTGGGCCGCCAGAGCGCTTGCGCCGTCAAAATCCAGTGCGCTGTCAATCTTGTGCTGCAAAGCGCTTTTGCGTACCAACAGCTGGGGCTCATATTATTGGTTGTGGCCAGACCAGAATACTAATATTAAAAAATCTATTGGGAGAGCTTTTCCCCAGAACTGCCACTCACTTGGTACTGGCCAATCGCAGCGCGTCCTATTCCCCCTCCATGCCGTTAATATTATAGATGCATGCTCCATGCTCGTTGGGCAGGAAGAGAGGTAAGGATCAGCTTTACTGAACAAACCCCGACACGTCTCGTGAAAATGTCCAAGAATCAAGCGCCATTAAGTAATTATTTTGGCGTTCCACCACCACCAACTACAAAGAGACGCCAAACTAAACCACTACCCGAATCGAACAGAAAACGTGTGTTCGCCGAGAAGTGGCTGCAAGATGTTACGCGGCGATGCGTACCGTACGTTCGCGCTCCCGCGTATCCTACCCCGTAAGCTCTGCGTTGGTGCAACGTGGAACCATAAATCAGCCAGTGTCCGTCACTGCGTGCAGCAGTTACCTGCGCCAGCAAGACGCTGCTCTCTGATTATGGCTCAAAGTTTATGAAAACCCCAAATAAAAAATAAATTAGAGAATATTTTATGAAATCAATAAACAATTCCATCATCAAAATATCTTGCTTTGCATGTAATAAGACTAGGTAATATATTAGTTTCACCTTTTAAGTTGAATTATTGAAATAGATTAACTTTTACACCATATTCTAGTTGAATTATTGAAATAAGTTAACTTTTACACCATATTCTAGTTGAATTATTGAAATAAATTAACTTTTACACCATATTCTAGTTGAATTATTGAAATAAATTAACTTTTACACCATATTCTAGTTGAATTATTGAAATAAGTTAACTTTTACACCATATTCTAGTTGAATTATTGAAATAAGTTAATTTTTACACCAAATTCTAGTTGAATTATTGAAATAAGTTAACTTTTACACCATATTCTAGTTGAATTATTGAAATAAATTAACTTTTACACCATATTCTTCACCTGAAGCAATATTCCACACCTTGGCTGATGTGGACATACAGAGCATAGGAGGCTATTTCAGCTGCTATATGGTTGGCTGTCTGTACAGTCATGCAAGTTCAATGCTATTAAAGAACACGTTTTTTCATATAAAATAAACACATTTTTATGCAGTTTAGAAGTTTTGGGGCTTTTTTTTTGGCTCCTGTGCTGCTGAAATCGGGGCGTCCTTTATTTCTATGTGCAAAATATGCCATGAGCATCCCAATCTGGCCGATAAAAACTGTAACTTTTATACTGACTCTACAGACTAACACGCACCATAATTTGTTAATTCATCTTTATACGTGAATAAATATCGTTTTGCCTATAACTTATTCCTGCATCCCTCTTTTATTGATCCGGCGAGACGGGTCACCGCGTTTTTGGAGCCCCAAGTCACATATCCAGGGGCTCCTCTGAGCACCAGACCAAAATAATTATGTGCAGCCCTGTCTATAAGGTAACAATAATATAATAACAAGATAACCTTGTTTGAATTGTAAAATGGGTTTGGGTAAATACAATCTTTGACTAAAACTAGACTAAAATGGTCCTGGACAATTCTGACTAAAATAAGACTAAAATGCTCAGACTTTTAGTCGACTGAAACTAATAAAAACTAAAATGATAGCTTGACCCAAAGACTAGAATAAAACTGAAACAGGCTGCCAGGTTTTAACAGGTTTCAGCGTGTGTGTAACTGACCTGCAGGAAGCAGGCGGTCTCGTACAGCGGCTCCACCGTGCTGTCGTTGATGGCCAGGTTCCCGGTGTAGGCGTAGGTGATGATGATCTGCAGCGTGGCCGGGTCCACGCTCCTCAGGTGCACGTGGGTCTGCTTGCTCTCGCTGAGGCCACTCATGAACATCGCCCTGCGGGAGAAACACAAGGACACCGGTCAGCACCTTCAGTCCGCCTCTGGAGGTTGTTTTTAGGTTTAAAAGATGGAGATAAACACCACTGATACATCTGAGCCAGCAAATGCCACACTGGTACAGTAATGCTGGCTGCAGGTATCGAATATATTGATTATTCTATGAAATATTCCATCAATTCAACAGATAAAACATACTTTTGCTTTATTAAAGCCCAATTATAAATATACAATAGAAAACAAGACAGATTTCTTAATTAAAACAGCCAATTTGTTTCTTTTATGAGAATAATTGACAATTACAAACTAGTAAACTGTTAAATTTTCCAATAAAAATAAATAAAATTATTTTAAACTTAACATTTCCTGAAACATTTTAAAAAAATTGTTTTTTAAGTATTAGAAACATTTTAAAACAATTTGTATATACTATAACTATTTAATTTAATCTGTTTGCACTATTATTTTTATTTCTTTTATGTTGGACAAGAGGGTAACGTACTTTCGATTTCTTGTATTTTATGAAAAATTTACAATAAAGATGACTTTGAAGTATCAAAAATAAAAAAATATTCTTAAACACTGCTTTTAATTTGTGCAACTTCCCATTCAGAACCAACACATTTCAACAATATAAAATATAATAATCCCACACCTTCGACATTTTTTTCTCTTCTTATTATTACTTTTGGTTTGCTACGTTTTCTCACCCGTAGGAAATGTGAAGTTTAAATTTATTTTTTATTTAAATGAGGCTTCAAGACAAAGGAAATTCCTCCATAATGTTTTGTAGTCGAGTTACTCGAGGAATCGTTGCAACCCTAACATTGCTACAATAATCCGTCGCTATAACGTGGTTCACCTTTCACGTCTCGCTGCTTCACGGATTGGCATTGTGCATCTTGTTCTGCATTCTGATTGGCTAAACAGTCTCCCTGCTTCTTCACTTCCTGTGTCAATAACGTTGGTTGCTTAGCAACAAGCTGAGAACGGCCAATGAACTTCAGCAGCAGCTCAAGAACGGGAGCCTTTGATGAATCGTTCATTACAGTTCTCAGATATAATCCATTGTGGCATGTCGGTTTATAAGAATCGTTTTGCCCAGAAGAAAAAAAGAAAAACGACGACCCATAACCGCATTTTCTGGACTATAAGCCGCATCCACTCTATTTTAAAAAAAATAATAAAAAAAGATATACAAGCCGCACCTGCATACAAGTGCAAGCCGCAGATGTTTATGTTGTTAGATTAGATATTTACTACATGTACAGAAGGATTTTGAACTGTAAATGATGTACATGTTTGTACCTAAAAAGATCCTTTCCTAACAGTGTCTTTTAACACGACAGCAACTTTGCTGATTAAAACTGGACAGAACCAAGAGAAAATAACCGGTATTTAGTTATCTATTTATCTGTTTGAAATCTGCTTCTACTTCTATCTGCTAAAGAAGAAGTAGCGTATTCTTCTTTGCATTTATTTGGTCTTAGTTTTGATTCTAATTCTGGTTAGAGCGCCCCGAGCGGTGGAAGAAAAATCCAAAGAATAGCCGCACCTTTGTATAAACCGCATGGTTGAAAACCTATGAAAAAAGTAGCGGCTTATAGTCCAGAAAATACGGTATGTTCTTCTCAGGAAAAAGTTACTCGTGTCACGGTGCTGATCTCCGCAATTTGAAGCCTTGTATAATAATTGTAAAAAACAAAATTAATAACGTAACCCCCGTGAAAAAAACGAGGGATAACTGTATTATTTATTTTCTTTCTCATGAAAGAACAAATAGAAAGGAGTGAATGCCACCACGTTACTCTGAGCAGATGTTGGGGCTGATTCCTCAAACAACTCGACTAACAGCATTCAGCACCTGGACCGGGGCCGGTTACAGCTGGGGCTCCGGTCCTGGGTTCTAACAGCCCCCGGTGGGCCCCCACACCTCCTCTGTCATTTATCAGCCTCCAGAAACCCCCCCTCCATCAGTTTCTCACATACATGAAAGGTTTGTGTCTTTTTAGTGAAAACATCACAGCTGCCGTTACTGCACATGCTCACCGATGTCATTATTCACCTGCTGAAACTACAAGATTGCTTTCTGAATGAAGAATCGACCACCTGAAGGAGGGCAGAGCCCAAAAGAAATGTAAAAATAATCCCTGGCTGTTTTGGTCGTCGATAAGGGCAGCATGTCAACCCTGCAGACCTCTGCAGCTTTCCTACATTTATAAACACTGTTACACCAACAACCAGCTGTGGTCTCAGATTGAAACCATCAACCTCGGCGTGTGAGTGCAGCTGCACGGACCAGCAGCAGCCGCCAGGTCTCTGACTGGGCTGGAAAACACATGCTACGCTGAAGCATCCACCTACGAGCTCAGAGAGGAACAAGAGGAAACTCTGGATCCCTTCTGGTCTGCAAACGCAGCTGGTGACTGTCGACATCATCAGCTGTTTTACATCCAAAGTTTGCATTTAACGACTCTGCAACTGAGCGTGTGCAGGAGGAAGACCTTCATGAGCGACTGTGAGACGGACTGGCAGCAGGAACTGGACCCGTGAGCGTGGAGCGCCGTGGTAACGAGGCTCGCCGTGAGAAAACACCGGGCTGAACCCCTGGTGTGGATCTGGGTCGGGTTTGTTTGGAAATGCTGTTTTAGAGCAACTACCGTATTTTCCGGACTATACATTGCGTTTTTTTTCATAGTTTGGCTGGGGGTGCGACTTATGTGTGAAATTATTAACACATTATTAGCGGTTTATCATTTCATGAGTTATTTTCACAATAAACCTCAAGAGGGCGAACTGCAACGGACGATGATTCTGACGTAAACGACGTAGAAGAGGAAGCGCCACATCTTCTACCTCCGGAGTTAGCGGAGTTGTTTAAAAGATTTCATTGGATTTTAGTGATTTGGAGTGACACGGACGGTTTGGTAAACTTCTTACCATGTTATTTATGCTATAGTTATCTGAATAACTCTTAATATGTTATGTTAACATACCAGGCTCGTTCTCAGTTGTGTCATGTAACGTAAGCATACCGTACAATTATTCAGCCTGTTGTTGCCTCTATTCTATTTTTATTTTAAATTACCTTTCAAGATGACATGTCTGTTCTTGGTGTTGGATTTTATGAAATAAATTTCCCCCAAAAATGCGACTTATACTCCAGTGCCTAGGGCTGGGCGATATATCGAGATTTTAATATATATCGATATATTTTCAAACACGATATGGTACGAGACAATATAGTTTATATCGATTTCAATTTTTTTTTTTTTTATGATTTTGATATAGCTTATTTTGTGACAAATTGACTTGAATGTTTTATTTGAGATTTGCACAAATGTTTTGTTATTTGCACAACTGTCAACCTCAGTGGAAAAGTCTGCCTGTTACTGTCTACATTGTATTAATTGCACAGTGTATTTTAATTTAATTGTTATGCAGGAAAGGGATATTTGTTTTATTTTATTCAAGAAGCAATTTTATTTTATATATGCAGGCAGTTTATTTTTATTTCATTTGTTTTATACATTTTGATATTGTGCAGACCTCTGTTAATAAAGGTCTGTGTGACATTTGGCACGAGGCTTTGTATTAAAACTCACTGTTTTTTTAAGGGTTTGCCTCAGAAAAAAATGAAGCTAACAGAGATGCTATGCTATAATGCTTTGGGGGAAACTCCAATTAAGGCACAGAAAAAATATTGAGATATATATCGAGTATCGCCATTCAGCTAGAAAATATCGAGATATGACTTTTGTTCCATATCGCCCAGCCCTACCAGTGCCACTATGTATGTTTTTTCCTTCTTTATTATGCATTTTATAGCTGGTGCGACTTATAGTCCGGAAGATACGGTACAAACTAGTTTGGAAGGAATTAAACGAAACAAGTCAATTCATCTTTTGATCCATCGATGATGCACTTGTTTTAACTAGGGATGTCCTGATCCGATCACGTGATGGGAAAATGAGGGCTTGCTTTCTCAATGCAGCGTGATGGACGCCCTGCGACCGCGAGGAAGACTGTTCGAAGTTCGAAAGACAGTAAGAAGTAAGAATTCAGTCTAAAAAGCACATTACTGCCTTACTTTATAACACTGTTGCTCTTTTATTTGCCTATTTGTTGACATGCCTGCTGGGTATTTTAAGTTGAGCTGCTGTTTTTATTTAATTCAAATTGATGTTTAGTAATTAATAGTTGCACTATTATTAGTGTAGTCCCGATCGATCGGGCCCGATCATGTCATTTTCAAAAGATAGGTATCGGCCAAAAAAAGTATCGAGGCATCCCTAGTTTATTAATGTTTTTAATATGAAATTAAAAGAAATACAAGTCCATGTTGGAAAGAATGGACAAAGAAGAAACTTGGGACAATTTGAGTTTTAGTCCTCTCTCTTTTTTTTTTTTTTTTACTTAATTCATTGCCAAAATGTATCTGATCGAGAAAAAGTATCGGAATTGTATTGGGAGCCAAACAAAGTGATCGGGAAAAATCGGGATCTAATCAAACTCAAGTGATCGGGATCGGATCGGGAGCTAAAAAAATCCTGATCGGGACAACCCGAACTATTATTACTTGATTGTTCAAGCTACCTCAAAGAGAACTGCACTTTTTAAGTGCAAAGTGATACAATAAAAATTAAATAAAAATAAGGGACAACCTGGATCTGTTTATTTTGCATTTGTTCATTATTTTAATGTGTTACGAAAGTATCGGATCGGGACTCTGAATTGGAAGACACTCAAAATCAAATGACTCGGAATCGATCGGGCATCCCTAGTTTTAACCCAAATGACTAAACATCTTTGAAGATAAATATATAATTCGTTATCTCTTAGAATTTCTCAACACTTTGGACTTTTATGTTGTAGTTTTTGAGTCTATAAAAGTGTTTAAATCAATGTAAGTGACATCTGAAGTTCATGTTTTTAAACAACACTAGGAGGGATGAGTGTGTTGATCTCAGCGGGAAGTAAACCTGCCAGCCTGCATTACCCAACCCTGCAGCCCCCCCATCTCTCAGCCAGACCTACGTGACCAGACTCTCCCTCCCTCCAGGGCCGTCCCCGTCCTGCTGGGGCGAGGCGTGCGTGCAAAGAGGAGGAGGACCACGAGGAAACGGAAGAGGGACGGAGAGGCAGCTCAGCGGAAACGCCGCAACACCTCGACCCCCTGAAGGGGGAGAGCTTCGCGTGTTGTCCCCAGATCACCCTGCGGGGAGGAGAAGGGCGTGGGGGTGGGGGGGCACGAAGCTGCTGCTTCAAACGCCACATCGCGTACGGATGGACTCTTCCCAGATTTGATGCCGCCGCTGCTTCGTCACCACGGTTACACACACTTCATTATGCAATCTGGCGTGTATGAATGAGGCCTCCTGGGGGATTTGAGGAGAAGCGTCTGCGGAGCTCCGGTTAGGAAACGCTTCACTTGTTCCACGGAAAAACATCTCCGAAGCTGAATAAACGCTGCAGAAAGCACTTCCCGTCTTCAAGGGAAAGAATGCGCTGCCAAACACGCGGCTGGTGTCACACCAGGATTATCAGACACATCACGCAACCCTGGTATGACACGCAAGTCAGAATATATTGTGATATCAATAACAATATGGTACCATTTTGGAGCCACTGGGGAGTTGAGGCTAAAATCCCCCCAAAAGTGTAAAATTCACACTCTAGAAAAGTCCATGTTTTTGAAATACAGGCCTGTAGCACCCTATAATGTAATAATTTCCTGAAAATGTAATAACGCCTAAAAATGTAATAAAATTTGCACTTAATTCAATCGAAAATGTAATAAAATCCAATAATGTAATAATTTCACCAATAATGTAATAAAATATCCTGACTGATATTGTAATAACATTTTTACCGATAATGTAATACCTTATTACATTATGGGGAATTTATTACATGGTACTCAAAGTCTGCAATTTAACCCAATAGTCATTCTGGTGTTTTAAATCCAGCGTATATAACATTCTTAGATTCTTAAAACACAAAATGTAGAACTCTGGACTGAAAATGAACATATATATTACATTATTTGTCAAGTATTACATTATCAGTTTTGAAAAAGACCCACCTAAAAATGTAATAAATTCCCAATAATGTAATAAGGTATTACATTATTGGTAAAAATGTTATTACAATATCAGTCAGGATATTTTATTACATTATTGGTGAAGTTATTACACTATTGGATTTTATTACATTTTCGATTGATTTAAGTGCAAATTTTATTACATTTTCAGGAAATTCTTACATTATAGGGTGCTACAACGCCAATTATTCTCCATTTGTCTGAGGTTACCTTTTAAGTACTGTGTTGTTCTTACAATATGGACCCGATTAGGAGATTTATTTATATTACACCTCACAATATATTCAAAATCCTCTCGCACCCGAACAAGGTTCCCTGAGCCTGAAGCAGCAAGGCTTCGCCACAGCATTATACTGCCACCACCATGTTTCACAGTGGAAATAGTGGGTTGTTGCAAAATTCATGCGTCCAACCATCAAGTTTGGCCTCGTCAGACTTCAAGAACTCATCACCATTTTTCAAGTGTTATTGCAGCTGAAAGATATTCTTGATGACGTCTTGCCCTCCCAAAACCCAAAAGTTTATACGTTTGAAACTCCTGAGCTTTCCTGATGGATGGCAATCGTGTTCAAGAACCTTTGATTTAAACCGTAAGGGCTGTCTCTTTGTAATTTAAAATAAAGCAACATAAAGCGAAGTGTTATAAATAAAGTTATAAACAAAGTGAACTGCTTGAAAATGGCAGTGAAGTCTTCCACCTTCAGAAGGGCATTCACCATCTTCTACATTCCAGGCTGATTTCTTTACTTTATGGCATTGTTGTAACTTTAGCTGTCTTTTAATTAAAAGTTCAAATACAGACTAAATGCTCAGGTGAGTTGTTGTTTGGTTGGAGAAAAAAAAACAACCTCCAATGAACAATATAGATGGAGAAAATATAGATATCTATTACACATTCAGAAGTGAACCAACACTGAACTCAGTTTTATTATTTAAAGTTAAAAGTAACACAATCATTTGTCAGTATTTTGGGGAAATGTTCCAAAGTAATCATTTTGAGCTCAGCTTCTGGTCCCTCTCTGCTAGTTCAAAACAAAAACATACAACATGTGTTATTCCACACCGTGGGCATGAGGCCGACGACAGCGTCACACTCACCTGAAATAGGAGCTACACGTGGCCAGGACCATCTTGTGACACGGGAACTCGCTGTCCTCCACCAGCAGCACCACATCCGTCAGTAGCTTCTGTTCGTAGAAGAACTTGAGCTGCTCCAGCAGGGAGACAGCGTAGTCCGTGTTGACCGGCCTGCGCTCACTAAGATCCGACATGGTTGCATCCCATGAATTGCGCCCCAGTTTTGAAAACTCGCGTGGCCGGCAGGACCGGACTCAAACCAACCAGGAGAAAAAGTGTAAAGAGATAAATATATGTTGTGGAGGAGTGGAAGCGAGGAAAGGGGAGCGGGGCAGCCCCGTCAACACCTCCGCCGGCCCGGGTGGAGGTGCTCGGCTTCTATGTGCTCAACGGTTTGCTGCTGCGCCTTCTGCAGAGGATGAGCTGAAAGCTGAGCTGAGGCGGCCGTGGCGAGCCAGTCATCTGTCATCTGTGGTCATGCAGCGAGGCACTGAGGACTGGAGGTAGAGAGAGGGCGACCGCTGCCTGCCGCAGCACTGCTACATCAGGGCTCGTCTGAAAGAGACGACAGGAAAAAAGTCAGCTGTGAGATTAAAACCCAGCAAAGTCAGAAGCACAAATTATTTTTTCCCCTTGAGACTAGGAATGGGTGATATTTTACCGTTCACGATATACCGTCAAAAAAATTCCCCACGGTAAGAATTTGTAAATTCGTGGTAAAAAGGATAAATTCCCGTTGATGACGTTTTTGTGAGAGCGAGGAGCTCGTTGTTAAACGAGGCTCCAGCTCTGTTATCTGGAACTGGTTTGGATTTAAAAAGAGAGACGAGGAGAAAACATCATCTATTATTTGCAAAGTCTGCAAAAACAGAAGGAAATGGTTGTTACATTTTGATATATATCGTTTGACTATTACGAAAAAAAAATTGCAATTGTATCTAATTTGTGGCATGTTCCAACCAAAGGTTAATTTGCACATTTTATTTATATTAGAAGAGGTCATCACTGATTGGATTTTATTTTCAGTGAACTTTTATTTATTTGTCCTGTTTCTTTATTTATCAGGTTGTATTTTTTTCTACGTAGTTGGATTTTATAAGCTAAGAAAACTTAAAGGACAATGGTACTTTTGCTGTTTGCACTGCCATGCAGTTTGAATAAATGTTGAATCTGTTCTTACATTTCAAACTTGTTTCATTGGAGTCATTACAGTTTTGCAGTACAGGTGCACTAATTTAATTGGTTTTTATTAATTCTATTTAATTGGTGTAGTTTAGTAGCATTTACTATTCTTTTAGAGCAGTGTTTTGGGGGCTCCAAAGACTGAATGTGGTGATAGATTTATAGTTAAAAAGGTGGAGTTGAAATGGTATTTTTTTTTTTTTTTTAAATCGTCATTTTTATCGTTATCGGGATAAATGCCAGAAATTATTGTGATACATTTTTTAGTCCATACCGCCCATCCCTACTTTAGACCATCTAAAATTTAAATTTCTAAAACAACCTGACATCCCTTACAGATCTTTTTCTGTTATCCGTCACTGGGATCAGACGAAAAAGCAACTGATTATTAGCCTCTTAAGATATCAGCGTGACATCATCACTTTGTTAGTGAGTGTTTCAGACTTGCAGGGTTGTGTGACATCACAAGCCCAGAGCAGACAAAGATAAACCTCTTCCTCACAACTTTATCCAAATTCTTTTTTTTCTTGCCTTGTTGGTACCTCAGAAGTGGCCGCTACGAAGCCCAAGCCAACTTAAGAAGAGGAACACCTCACAGAGCAGGGGATGTGGACCGGTGGAGTCGAGATGCTGTGAGAATACACGACCACCTTTATTTCTTACATTTAATTTGGTTAATTCCTTTAAATTTATGTCCGTCTTTAATTTCTGCTTTTACCTTTTAATGCATTATAGCAAATATTTTTATGTAAAGCAGTTTGAATTGTCTCGTACATGAACAGTGCTGTACAAATAAACTCCTACCATGAACAAACCTGAGTGCTTTTGAACTGGTATTTTGATCATTTTTACCATTTTTAAGAGCTGTAAATGTGGCCTTTATAAATGCAGCAATTAAAAAACAACAAATATGAAACAGAAGAAACTAAGAGTCAACCAACACCTCTTCTGACCACGTGGGGACAAATAGCTCTTCTGTGTCGACTCAGAGCCCCCGGCTACTGACCGGGACAATCTGGGTGTCCTGCAGTGCCACTAGCCTCACTAAAGTACACTTTGTTGTGTTTTACACATAGACTGTATAATCAACCCTCTGTGACGTCCGGTTCTCTTTACCCATGCTGCATTGCACCATGTCACAAATGGGCCTGAGAACAAGCGCTCTCTATGTCAATCACAGTTATCCATTTTACCATAGCTGACTTAGTTTATACTAATTTATCATGCTAGTTAATGTGATTTTACATTCAAATCGTATCAAATCTGTCCAAACATCGCTGATTCTTGACTGATCTCCACCCTACATGAGTGCTGCCAGAGCTCAACTAGGACCACCTTGTTGGTCTTAAAGGGGACCTATTATGGCATCTAATACCTATTTAAACAGGCCCCGAGTGTCTTAAAAACAAGCTTTTGATTGTTTTTGCTCAATAAATTAGAAATTCAGCCTCTGATCTTCCCATTCTCTAACCTCTAACACCAAGAGAAGGTCAGTTCGTAAAATTAACAACACAATAAAATGTTCTCTCTTCAAAATACGGAGGATTTATGCTCGGTCGGATCTTATTCGCTCTTATTCACAGGTCATGAGCTTTGCTCCGGAGTCAATACCAAACTAAGTACTAATAAGTAAACTACAGCTAGCCATGGTCTATCGGCCACGTCCCTCCCATGACGAAGGGGTCACTGCCGCACAAGAGGAGCGGCCCAGTCCACACACTGATCTGGCATTTATATAAAACTAATGCATTTCTAATGTGAGGCGTAGCCTTTTGATTGAGAGTCGGTTCAGCCATTATCATGTCCTCATCAGTCGCCGTCAAGCTACGACACTAATCGATGTAATCAGCAGTAAAATGTGGCAAAATAGCATCTGAAACAGGACATTACGCTGTAATCGTCCACCAGTAGCTAACTTGGAATGACATACGTTAGCCTGCAGTATGAAGAAAAATAAGCTTCAAAACAGCTCCGTAAAAAATATTTAGTCTTTGAGATTGACTCGCTGGACCCCAGTGGTCAGTCGAGGAACCGCACATTTTGCTTTTACACGCATGTTAAGGCATGATAACATTGAGACATGCTGCCCCCACGTGGTCGGGGGTGGTATAGCAGCTTATACATGCTGTTTACTAATGTAGTATTTCAGCATTTATACACTAACTTTGACAGTTCGGGACATTCAAAAACTGACACGAGCACCAACATCGGAAAGGACATGATAAATGAAAACGGCTGCTTTGCTTAGCAAGTAACTTCTAAGCAGCTTGTTATAGTGGCACACAGGTGCAAAATACAACAGCCCTAACCCAACACCTGAGGGAAAAAATGAGCTAAATATACACTGCTATAAAATACATCAAAGTAAAGCAAATATTTAAAGAAGAGATGTTTTTTTTTATCTTAAATAGAATGCTGCCATCTGCTTTCCAACATGTATAGAATCAGATTTATTTGGCCAAGTCAGGTCAAACAAGCCAGGGAATTTGACAAATGACAGCTCTTATTAACATATATACAATTTAAAAAGTGAAAGGTGCAGCAGTATGAGGTAGGCATGGTTATTGAAAGGTGCATTGTTACAGCATATGATTGTGGTTGTTATTATTATTATTGCACAGTGATTGATTACTCTGAGACTGAGTGTTGAGAGTTCATCAGAGCAACAGCTTGGGAGAAGAAACTGTAAATACCATACTAATGTAAATACTACATAATACAGGACATAAGAACAGGAATGTGAATTTTCTTTCAAATAGGAAACCATTTGCTGCGTATAAACATAATTTTATGTTGCAGTTACACAACTTTTGAATAGGACGTCATCAAAGGCATGAAAGATAGTCAAAAATTGAGACGATGTGTTTTTTGAGTCTTAAACGAGTCAAAAAGAAGAAAGATTCTAGAGAAAGTTAAAGTTTCGCTCGCTGTACAGTAAATAAACAAATGACAGCTCTTATTAACATACATACAATAAAAAAAGTGAAAGGTGCAGCAGTATGACGTATACATGGTTATTGAAAAGGTACATTGTTACAGCATATAATTGTGGTTATTATTATTGCACAGTGATTGATTACTCTGAGACTCTATGAGTAATGAGAGTTCATCAGAGCAACAGCTTGGGGGAAGAAACTGTAAACACTATACTAATGTAAATACTAACCAAATAGGAACTTCAGAGGAAATATCCTACAGAAAAGGCTAAGAGCACACCAGCTGCAAATAACAGTTTCACCTTTCATATATATATATATATATATATATATATATATTATATATATATATAATAAACAGGAATGTGAATTTTCTTTCAAATATGAAACCATTTGCTGCGTATAAACACAATTTTAAGTAATTATGTTGCAGTTACACAACTTTTGAATAGGATGTCATCAAATGCATTAAAAATATTGTCCAAAATTGAGACGATTTGTGTTTTTTGAGTCTTAAACGAGTCAACAGTTTCACCTTTCATATATATATATATATATATATATATATATATATATATATATATATATATAAAATAAACAGGAATGTGAATTTTCTTTCAAATATGAAACAATTTGCAGCGTATAAACACAATTTTAAGTAATTATATTGCAGTTACACAACTTTGGAATAGGATGTCACCAAATGCATGAAAAATAGTCAAAAATTGAGACGATTTGTGTTTTTTGAGTCTTAAACGAGTCAACAGTTTCACCTTTCTTTTATATATATATATATATATATATATATATATATATATATATATATATATATATAATAAACAGGAATGGGAATTTTCTTTCAAATATGAAACCATTTGCTGCCTATAAACACAATTTTAAGTAATTATGTTGCAGTTACACAACTTTTGAATAGGACGTCTTTAAATGCATGAAAAATAGTCAAAAATTGAGACCATTTGTGTTTTTTTGAGTCTTAAACGAGTCAACAGTTTCACCTTTCTTTTATATATATATATATATATATATATATATAATAAACAGGAATGGGAATTTACTTTCAAATATGAAACCATTTGCTGCGATTAAACACAATTTTAAGTAATTATGTTGCAGTTACACAACTTTTGAATAGGATGTCATCAAATGCACGAAAAATATTGTCAAAAATTGAGACGATTTGTGTTTTTGAGAGGAAAAGTTAAATCATATCAGGTTTACTGGCCAAGTCAGGGAATTTGACTCTGCATGTTTCATTCCCTGTACAGTAAATAGACAAATTGCTCTTATTAACATATAAACAATTTAAAAAAAAAAGAGTGAAAGATGCAGCAGTATGAGGTAGACATGGTTATTGAAAGGCGCATTGTTACAATATATGATTGTGGTTATTATTATTATTATAATAAACAGAGCTGAATTAAATAATGCAATATCCCTTATGCTCCTTTAATGTTATTGTAAAGGAGTTTTGGGTGGTTTTGTGGAGCGTCAGTGCACAGAAAGGTGAGTTTGAGCCCTGGACGGCGTGTGTTTGTTGCTGCAGATGAAGAGGATGTTTCCACCAGCACAAGGCTGTAGCAGCGTTAGCATGTCATAGCTGGCTGCGGGGGCCATTCCTCCAATCAATCAGCCCACAAGCTTCCCAAATCCCATAAATGTCCCACAGAAATACCCTTTTTAAGCTTTTCTAGCCGGGTGCGGGCAGTTTGGGGGTCTGTTGCTGCGTCTTAAACCGTGTGGCTGCTCCCAAACACGTTGTGGCTAAAGGCTGATTTATGGTCCCGCGTTAAATCGACGCAGTGGTACGCGTAAGGGTACGCGTCGACGCGTGCCCATACGCCGTAACCCTACGGCGTAGGCACTGCGTCGATTTAACGCTGAACCATAATTCAGGCTTTAATGGCGAAGAGGAGCCACATAAACGTCGGCTACCAACCTGAGTGAAGCTGAGCCACCTCTTTTCACGGGGTTTCCGTGAATCTCCGTGGGCGTCTGGCCGTCAAACGAAGGCGTCGAGCGGGATTCCTGCTGCTGAATTGCGACCTTAGCGGGTCGAGCGGAGGAGGAGGCGAGCTGGACGGACCGGGGCCAAATGAGGATACTGCGCCTGCGCACGAACCCGATGGCCTCTGCGGCGGCTGCTCCAGGGGGGGGAACAGCGACTCCCGCAGGTCAGACCGAGGTACTGCAAGAGGGGGGTACGTGTGACGTCACCAGTCCGTAGATATTATTTTTTTATTAAACACAATCATAAACAAGAAATCTAAACGTTTTGGTAAGGGTGAGTATTAGGGCCAGGCAGGAGAAAAGATATTTGAGAGGGGATGATTTTTTTTATTGTGCACTTCGAGAAAAAAGTCGTAATGTTGAGAAAAAAGTCATCAACATTTTGACTTTTTTCTCGACATTTTGACTTTTTTCTCGAAATTGTACTTCAACATTAATCTCAACTTTTCGACTTTTTTCTCGACATTTCGACTTTTTTCTCGACATTTTGACTTTTTTCTCAACATTTCGACTTTTTTCTCGACATTTTGACTTTTTTCTTGAAATTGTACTTCAACATTAATCTCGACTTTTCTACTTTTTTCTCGACATTTCAACCTTTTTCTCAAAATTTGGACTTTTTTCCCAACATTTTGACTTTTTTCTCGACATTTCAACTTTTTTCTCAACATTTCGACTTTATTCACGAAATTTTGACATTTTTCTCAACATTTCGACTTTTTTCTCGAAATTCCACTTCAACATTAATCTCAACTTTTCAACTTTTTTCTCAACATTTCGACTTTTTTATCGAAGTGGATAATCAAAATTTTTCATTTTTCTCCACTTCCAACAGTGTATATGATATTTAGCCAGTAAAAGAATGACATTAACTAAGAGAGACACTGATTTCATTTCATTTTCACTTTATTTTGTGTAGAGGGATATTGTAGATTGATAAACATTTTAAAATGTAAATATACACAATTGTAGCCTAAAGGCTAATTTGCATTTACAATCAACATTACACGACACACAATATCAACAACGATTAAAAATCGCACAACACTGCAATTGCAAAATAAAAACCTAAATATTCGTGTCCGACGAAAAGAATCAGCAAGTTAAATATATTTACTGTTGCTACTGAACTGTTCAGTCCTGTCTTTCCCTCAGTGCTGCAGTCTCTAAACCAGACAACATCACAGGTCTCTCTTGTACACTGTGGCAGGGTGGAGAGGTTGACGGGACACGCACCTGTGTCCCATCCACCTGAGTGGCTGCCGCTCTCCACCCTGCCTGCCTTTTATAAGGCAGAGCTGGACAGCAGCAAAGAGGTCGGAGGAGCTGCGGGTATGCTTGTGCACATGTTGGCGGTGATGAGTGAGAAATAAAAGGGTTCTGCACGAAACTCCGTGTCTATCCATCCTTCGGTCGGCCCCGGTAGCACTCGCCCTGCTACATACACCTTTCCTTTGATTGATACTCTTTTGTCACACATCAGATTTTTCTCCAACCATTACAAACCTGCTTGCACACATTTCTTCCCCTGTTTCATTCTCTGTGGCTCTGGACTGTTGACATGAAGTACTTGACAACCGATCATAATGTCATCTGCAAACATCACAGTCCATGTAGATTCCTGTCTAACCTCATCTGTCAGTCTGTCCATCACCACAGCAAACCAGAAAGGGCTCAGAGCTGATCCCTGATGCGGTCTCACCTCCACGCTGAGCTGCTCTGTCACACCTACGGCACACCTCACCACCGTCTTGCAGCTCCCCTACATCTCCTGCAACACTTTATTATACATCTCTTCTACTCCAGACTCCCTCATTCAGTAGCTCCTCTCTCAGTGGCCTGTCCAATGACCAGCAGTAGCGCAGTTTCCATCGTCAACAGCACCAATGATGGTCATTGTTCGCCCCGTCCTCGATGGATCTGGTATTGGTTTCACGGATCTTGAGTTTCAAATGTTTAATTTGGGATAGATTTAACGTCGGCTGCCCTTCCTGACACAACCTTCCGCATTTATCGGTCTTGTGACCCCCTGAGGCTCTTTTATATGAAAATCCCATAAAACCAAATTTAGTTCACAATAGACCATATTAAATGTAATAATAATAATGATGATAATGCTAATAATAATAATAATAATGACGATGACAACGATGATAATAATAACAATAATAATAATAATGATAATAATAATGATGATGATAATGACGACGATGATAATAATAATAATATTAATATTAATATTACCAATAATTATAATAATAATGAACTCAGATATATTGTAAATTACATATAAACGTGAAATGATTGAATGCTTGCCAAAATATATTTGTTTTTTAAATTTATCGTACATTTGAAGCAGTATGATTTTTTTTTTTTTAACCCCTTAGATCTCAAACTCTATGGAGGACTGTAGCACCCTATGTAATAATTTCCTGATAATGTAATAACGCATGAAATTGTAATAAAATTTGCACTTAACTCAATCGAAAATGTAATAAAACCCAATAATGTAATAACTCAACCAATAATGTAATTAAATATCCTGACTGATATTGTAATAACAATTTTACCGATAATGTAATACCTTATTACATTATTGGGAATTTATTACATTTTTAGGTGGGTCTTTTTTTTTTCAAAACTGATAATGTAATACTTGACAGATAATGTAATATATATGTTTATTTTCAGTCCAGAGTTCAACATTTTGTGTTTTAAGAATCTAAGAATATTATATACACTGGATGTGAAACACCAGATTGACTATTGGGTTAAATTGCAGACTTTGACTTCCATACAGTCATACGCAGATATGCAGATAAGAACATTTGCATTTAACTCAATCGAAAATGTAATAAGATCCAATAATGTTATAACTTCACCAATAATGTAATAAAATATCCTGACTGATATTGTAATAACATTTTTGCCGATAAGTAACTCCCTGTTCCCCCTAAGTTACCACCTGTAGCACCCTATAATGTAATAATTTCCTGAAAATGCAATAAAATTTGCACTAAGTAACCCCCGGTACCCACTAAGTTACCCCCAGTACCACCTGTAACACCCTATAATGTAATAATTTCCTGAAAATGTAATAACGCCTGAAAATGCAATAAAATGTGCAGTAAGTAACTCCCAGTTTCCCCTAAATTACCCCCAGAACCCCCTAAGTAATCCCCTGTACTGGATGTAGGTGTTATGAATGCTTATGTACAGTATACCCTCTTCAAATGAAATGTTACCGAAAGTTGTTTTGTTGGTTTGTGGTTGTTTTCATGAGGTAGTGATTTGTTGGAAATCTGTGAAGTGAAGAGGTACGTTTGGGAAAGAGTTACCTAGGGTTTCAAGTGCTGCTCAGAAGCTTATCTGAGCTGGAATTCTGGTCTTCCCAGGAGGTAAGTCCATCACCTACTCAGTAAGAGCAGGATGTAGCTGCATGTCCCTGAGTATCTGCATATCTGCGTATGACTGTATGGAACTCAAAGTCTGCAATTTAACCCAATAGTCAATCTGGTGTTTCACATCCAGTGTATGTAACATTCTTAGATTCTTAAAACACAAAATGTTGAACTCTGGACTGAAAATAAACATATATATTAAATTATCTGTAAAGTATTACATTATCAGTTTTGAAAAAAAAAAGACCCACCTAAAAATGTAATAAATTCCCAATAATGTAATAAGGTATTACATTATCGGTAAAAATTGTATTACAATATCAGTCAGGATATTTTATTACATTATTGGTTAAGTTATTACATTATTGGGTTTTATTACATTTTCGATTGAGTTAAGTGCAAAATTGATTGCATTTTCAGGAAATTATTACATTATAGGGTGCTACAAGGACCAAAACTGACATCATTAAAAATAAAAGCAGAAATATATATATTTAGTTTTTCCTTTTCCTTATTCATGCATTCCTTGTTTTTACATTCCCTCGTCTCCTCTTTTTACTTTACCTTATAATATAACATTTCGGCCTCATTATGAAAATGAGGAGGGCGGGGCTTCTTGGTGCTGCTCCTCTACTATTGGTCAATAAACAGGAAGGAGCAGCATTGGGCCAGAATCCAGACTATTGCGCCCCCGGTGGTGACGCGCTGGGATAAACATACACACCTCACATCGGTGGAAGTGTGTGTTTAAAGCTGCTGTCTCTACCTTGTTGTTTACACCATCACCCTCACTGAATCAATCAATCAATCAATCAATCAATCAATCAATCAATCAATCAATCAATCAATCAAACTATTTATAAAGCACTTTTCATACATATATGTAGCACAAAGTGCTTCACATGTTCAAAAATTGTACAATTTAAAAAGTTAAATCTCTCTCTCTCTCTCTCTCTCTCTCTCTCTCTCTCTCTCTCTCTCTCTCTCTCTCTCTCTCTCTCTCTCTATCTATCTATCTATCTATCTATATATATATATATCTATAACAATTTGTTTTCTGACAAAACAAAACAAAAATATTATATATAATGATAATTATTACACACTAAAATACTTTTATTTCATTTCTTCCATTTACTTTCATGTACTATTGTATTTCTAGGTTTCTGTGCGTGTCCCCTGCTGCTGAAATCCCGACTTTAGGCCCCCGGGGGCCTGTTTTTCCGCGCGTCCCTGAATGCAGCACCTCCTGCAGCTGTTTCCTATTTGACTGATTAACGGAGTGGATTCTGCTTTCGTTAGTTTACAAAGACGCCGCACGGACCTGCGGTCTAAAAGTTTCTGCTTCTGTTTGGTTCACGAGAAATTAGTCCTTTATTTATATAAAAAAAGCAACGACAAAAAACAAACAACCAAACCTTAATGCCTTTAATTTCCAGAAACTGAGGGATGCTGGTGCGCCTGTTTTCATCCCCCTGCGTATTTTATTTAACAAGCTGAGCCAGAGTGAGACTGAAAATGGACGGTAAATAATAACTTTCTTCACGTTTTACCTGCATAACGAGGTAAGAGTTGGGCTACTGTATTCATGCAGGTGTGTTTGCAGATGCAGGGAAGCAGCAGCACTCCTTTGGGGGGGGCGGCCAGAGGAACCAGCACAGCAGGCCGTTCTTCTACGTGCAGCCGCCCTCGCAGCCCTACCAGCTGTACCCGCACTGGCCGCTAGGCGGCGCCTACCCGCCCTATGGGATGCCTGCAGGTACCACACCTGCAAACCATGCTGCAGACACACGGTGCACATGGGCACCATGCAGCCCCCGGGTCTCGCACTCAGAAGGCGCGCCTATTTTTTCCAGTGGCCAGCCGCGGTACTGCAACAGAAAATCCCATGGGGCCCAGAAAGCTTTTTTCCCATAGACCGCAATAGTAAAAGAGAAGCCTCTAAAACTGTTCACAGGACACCTCCAGCTGTAATCACCGGCAATTACTAATCTTTGTATTCTATATTTTTAAGTCATGGACTTTATATCTGTCAAAAATGTTTTATAACGGCCAGAAAAGTCAAAGAAAAGTCTCTTTCTGGGCATGACGTCACGGCTGACGTCACAGCCGTGTCCGTGCATTCCACGGATGTATAATATTAATATATATTATATTATATTACTACATTAATAATATATGTAATACTATACATGTAATAATATACATTAATTAATATATTATTTTAATACATATTATATCAATACTCGCGTCATTGCCATGATGGGAGGCCCCAGAGCATCATGGGAGGTGACTCAACTGCGCATGCTCTATGGGCCCGTGTATGCGGAAGTAAACCCGGAAGTCAGAAATTATTTCGGCGTATGCGCTGGCTGAGCAGAATGCATTGAAATGAATGGGCGGCCATTTTTGATATCCCATCCAGTTAATATTATAGATCCATGGCACCATGTAGCAACTGAAATAGCCTATGCTATCAGCCAAGATGTATAATCTGGTCTACAGGTTTCATAAGCTGTGAGCCATAATCATCAAAATTATAACAAATAAAGGCTTGAAATATCTCACTTTGCATGTAGTGGGAAATAATATATTTGTTAAACCTTTAGTTGAATTTACTGAAACTTTGCTTCACTTTTTTTTGTTTTCTCATTACATTTCGCCCAGTAGTCATATCTTTTAATTCATACATGCGCTGTTGAGCTGTTGCAATTTTTCTTTTTTTGCTCTTTAAATGGAAATTGAAAGGCTTATTTGAATTATTTATTTCTTAGTTATTTATTTTTATACAAATAACTTTTGGTATCTTTTTGTTTATGCCCAAAACAGGGATGTTTTGTTGGACACGAGAATAACTACTGCCATCTTTAAATATCTTTAAAAGTATGAAAACATTAAAGTTTTCAGTTATCATTGCTTTATATACTTTCTTGGGATTAAATTTGCATAAAATACTAAAAACCAAATTCTCAAAAATTAAAAAACCGAAAAACACAGAAAATGGAAAAAATTTAACCGATTTCATACAGAACTGTCTCAGAAAATTAGAATATTGTGATTTTCTGTAATGCAATTACAAAAACAAAAATGTCATACATTCTGGATTCATTACAAATCAATTGAAATATTGCAAACCTTTTATTATTTTAATATTGCTGATCATGGCTTACAGTTTAATAAAACTCAAATATCCTATCTAAAAAAATTAGAATATTCTGGGAATCTTAAACTGTAAGCCATAATCAGCTATATTAAAATAATAAAAGGCTTGCAATATTTCAGTTGATTTGTAATGAATCCAGAATGTATGACATTTTTGTTTTTTTAATTGCATTACAGAAAATAAAGAACTTTATCACAATATTCTAATTTTCTGAGACAGTCCTGTATGTTTGCTGCCTTTGATCTGTTTGATATTTCTGACCCACAGAATGTTTCTGAGAGCAGTTCTATCAGCATTCTGGGAGCTGATTGGTCCTTACAGCATCATTAGCTGCCAATACTTGCTGTTGAATCTCAATATAATACTAGTATTAATATGTTGCATAGCTACAGTCATATAATTTAGGCAACAGCTCAAAAAACAGTTTTAATAACACTAACCCAAATCGATATGGGATCTAATCAAATCCTGATCGATTCTGAATCTTAAGAATCGGAATCGAACCGATTCTTGACATTTGAATCGATCCCCAGCCTTAGTTTCAAGGGACGGGTGGTACGCAGTCCCCTGATGAATAATCCAGGTGAATCTAATGTCTTTTCCACGTCTCAGGTTTTAATTATGGCCGTCCCTGCATGCAGCCGTACCCCTACATGCCCTACCCCGGCTTCGTTTTACCCCAGGCGCCCATCTACCCCATGGACTACCGGCGCATGTTTGAGCCCCGCTTCCACGCCCCGGCCTGGGGCGACTCGCCCCGCCAGCAGCAGCAGCAGCAGGGCCACCGGCGCCGGGAGACGGCCTGCTCCGAGGCCCAGACGGAGCCCAGCGACGCCATCACCAAGCTCCTCGAGTGCCTGGACAAGATCCGGGCCTCCGACCTGCAGGGCGCCGACCGGGAGCTGGACTCGGGCATGTTTTCTCCGGGGGAGGATAAACACGGGGAGCAGGGCCGCGGCGTGCCCTCGGCCTCCGGCGACAGCTGCCTGGAGTCGACCTCCGCCACCCTCGGTGACCCGGAGTCCGGCCAGATGCTGCTGGAGCCGCTGAGCCCCGGCGGCTGCTGGCTGGGAGGCCTGGAGGAGGAGCTCCCCCTCGACAGCTCCTCCGTCCACGAGGAGAGACGCTCGGCGTCGGACGGACACTTCCTTGTCGAGGAGAAGGACGCCGCCACGGATGTCCAGTCAGATTTGTCACTGAGCGACCCGGGCGCTGCCAGAGGCGAAGAGCTCCTGAAGGCAGCGCCGCCGCTGTCCCATCGCGCCAGTCAGTCGTCGCCGGTGAAGGACGGCGACCTATCGGAGGGCGACGGGAGCTGCCAGATCCTCAAGCTTCCCTTCGACCCCGCGGCCGCCGAAGCCGGGCAGCTGTCGTCCTCGTCCGCCCCGTACTACTACAACTACCTCTCCATGCAGACGACGCACGAGCGCATGAGCGTGCTCAGCCCGTCGCTGGACGAGCTCTCCTCCCGGGACGAAGTGTTCTCCACCGACCTGGAAGACGTGGACCTCTTCCCCAAGGCCGTCTACGCCGGCCGCAGGCTGTCGGAGGTCATCGGGTCACCGTCGGCGGCCCACGACGAGGAGGTGTGGCTGCCGCACCTGAAGGGCGTGGTGTGCGCCTGCTGCGGGAAAGGCCTGGCCAAGGGTCCGGGCCGGACCAGGGCCGGCGGCTCCAAGATGTACTGGGACGACGGCGGCGACTCGGAGGACGACGGGCGCTTCGGCCGCGGCTGTGAGCGGCCCGTCAGGGTGGTGGTGAGGAAGCACGCCGCCCACAGGAAGGCCGCCGCCCCCCCGCCCAGGCACGCCGCCCGGCACTGGTGTAAGAGAGGCCAGTACCAGGAGGGAGCCGACGCCGCGGAGCCGGAGGGAAGCCGCGGCGCCTGCAAGCACGAGGCGGGCGGCGGCGAGTCTGCAGAGCTGGACGGAGGAGAGCAGCAGTGTCGGACCTGTCAAGGTACGTCTCTATCGCTGCGTCCGAAATCGCATACTTCCACCCTAATGAGTATGCAAAATGAGTGTGCGAGATTTTTGAGTGCGTCCGAAACATTAGAACGTACTCAATAGTATGCTCTATCCATACTCATTCCAGAGAATTCTTTGAGTGTGGATTGATGGACACTAGCCGAGCAGAAACTTCCCGCAATGCAGCAGCGTTTGGTTGCTAAGTGATACGTATATGTCATAAGTATAATAATATTATTACATAACATTAATATTATGATATTCGTATATAATATTATATAATGTCATCTTGTTTCTTCCTCCCTACGGCAGGAAGTGACGTGTGCGCTCTTAATAGTACGTCCGAATTAATGCACACTAGGACTGTGCCATTAATCGATTTTAAATCTAAATCGGATTTATTAATCAAGACAATGTTAAAAAAAGGAAAATTGTAAAATCGATTTTCCTCTCGCATCTAGTCTAGTCATCTTTGTTTGGTCAAGAACATTGTAAATGTTGTCACTTTACTAAACCCAAGGAGGATTTACAGTATCTTTCAGTTGCACTTCATTCCCAATAGGGAAATTTGTTTGCTATTTTTCTTTAAAGATAAAATATTTGAAAAATCGGGTTTTCAGAGAAAAAAAATCGGGTTTTATTTTTGTCCAAAATCGCCCAGCCCTAATGCACACTACTGATATTTACTCAAAAGTGTGGCGAATTTAAGTATACTTTTTAGTACGGGATTTCGGACGCACCCTATGTCTCTGCTGGGGGGTTTTAATGTGGGGATTGGTGTGAGCAACCCACCGGAGGTTTGATTCCCCCCTCAGACAGAGTCTGCAGAGAGAACCTGACCACGGCCGAGCAGAGCCGCTGGGCGGACGGAGACGTGGTCCCCAGGAGGAGACCGGCGACCCCCATGCCGCGCCACGGTAACGCCACACTCCGCAGCACAAGATTAAGACAGGACCGAAATTCACTCTATTTAATCCTTAAATAACAAGTATTTTTAATTAGTATATTAGTCTTGGGTCAGGATCACTGCAGCAGACGTTTGCTGTCGGTTATGTAAACTCATGAACATAGCTGTCAAGTTTTTTTGGATTTTAAAATAAGGGAAATATTCCTGCCCAACCGAGGTCCAGTATCTCACTTTTTAAGACATGTTTACAAGAAAATCTTGTAAACATCTAAAATCTACCTGTCAAACATTTACAAACAACAACTATGTGCTCAGAATCTGACAGGCCGACCTTTGACATTGTGGACATTCCTTTGTATGTAATTCCTATAATAAAAGTCTAAATGAAAACACAAAAAGGAATTAAAGCATGTGTATTTATTAAATATTTTCAGTTTATATACACATTGATTTGTCTTCAAGTGAAACATTTACATTTCACTCATGTGGCTCTCTGGTGCTGCTGAGGGACATCGTTCTTCCACCGTGAGACACAAAAATCTCAGTTATAAATGGCAGAAATGCCTTCTTTGTCGTTACATCCATCCATCAGATTTGTTGTTCTGAGTTTGTTCCCGTTGTCGCCACTAACCTCGCGAGAACTGCCACCCAGGATGCAGCAGGTGGCAGTTCTCGCAAGGTTAGTGAGGGATAAAGAGGGATAAAATACGGCAGTTTCCCGGCCAAAACGGAGACTTGACAGGTATGCTCATGAAGGCATTGTTCCTCTGAAATGGCGTTTGTGCACCAGAAACCGTTGAGCACGTGTCGTATTTGTGAGACTGTATTGAAGCAGAGGACCGGAGAGACTGGTTGCAATCGACAACATTCTTCCATCGTTACTGATTTACTTCTGCTGCATTGCTCCTCTCACGTGCACGGATCTCTCATTGCAAGATCAGAAATTGGTTTAATTTACCTTCCGGCAGATGCAAGGTCATCTAGACTGTAAAGATGGTAACTCCAGTTTATAAAGGAATGCTTTGGTGTGGGAGAAACGTACTATTGCACGCAAAGACGGAGAAACCCTCCTGATTGTTGAGCGCTTTTAATTTGTATAAAGTCGGGTCCAGCTGGTTTTCTTCCTGGAGTCCTCATTCTGGTCCTCCCCAGTATCTGAGTAGTCATGACAACCAAAGCAGGTTATGTTTCCAAAGATGAGTGGGACAGAAGATATTTGAGAATAAGGGGTTAAAGGGCAACAAGGAAGATGAGTTTGGAGCTGCAGGTGGACGTCCTGGACCTCCAGCATCTCTACGTGGAGAATTCAGGTGGTTATTGGGGCTGTAGTCGTGGGGATCTCTTTTTACTCCTGAGTAATCTACACTGAAACAATGGTATTACCTTCTGTGGATGAATAAAGTATTCACCTGATCAGGTCATTTTGAAGCTTTTAGAAAACTGAGTTCAAGTCCACAAAAAATCTGCTGACCACTTCTAGGAAAGAAGTTTAGTTGACTTCCTCCCTTAGCAGTAACGGTGAGATTTGCACCATGTGGAAACCCTAATGATGTTTATGTATCTGGAATCTGCTTAGCGTTGCTGTAAATCACTAACAACTGTTTACTTGTCCCACGTTCTGCTGGCCGGCCAGAGACGAGTGCTCAGTGGAAGCTGATGTACCAAAGACCCAGAGATGAAACCCGTGAAGAGCCACCGCAGTGGGAGAGAGGTAGTTTACCTCGTTTTAACGTCCCAGATCTGTCGATGCATGTTTCTGTTCCTCTCAACACGTGCCCCCCCCCCTTCAGGCTCAGCTGTGAGAGGAGAACCCAGATGATGACGTTTCCCAACCGACTTTTGACCAAACCATGTTGAACTGTAGGTGGAAGCCGACGAACCTCCTGCAGCAGGTGGAAACTAAAGTCTCAGAGCCGTTTCTAATGCCTGTCTCTGCCCCCAGGTCCCCCCTAAAGGTTTGGAGCACCAGGTGAAATGCACTGCACAGGAGGCAACGTTTTGTTGGGTCACATTTGAAAAAAGGAAAAAAAAAATGTATTTGCAGTGACGCTGCCTTGCATCACTAAGATTCACGGAGGTCACGATGGAGCCGAGGGTTGGGGGTGTGCAGGGGAGGGGTGCCACTGTTTGGGGGCAGTCCAATAAAAATGTAACTATTTAAGCTCTGTGGTCGGGTCGTCTTTTACATCCGAGCCGGAGGAACCTCAAAGATTTCTAGTGGTTTCAAAAAGACCGTTTTAAATGTTGTCTGGTCTGCATTCTTCTCTGCTTCCAAGGATATTTGCAAGTACACGCTGAAATTTAAAGGTAAATCCCTTCCAGGTGCTGCATTCACTCCCTGCACAAGTGGTGGCGGTCCAACAGTCTAGAGTAGGGTTGATAAAATTTGGGCTGCTTTTCCTGCTTTTTACAAATTAAGGAGAAATTAACAAAAATTTCCATTATCGCAGAGAAAAGTTGAAACTTACACAACTTTATTTAATTGTATACTTTGTTTGGAGGCTGAACTTTTTTTGACTTCATTTGCTTATGTCTTGAAATGTATTATGCATTTAATAATTTAGTTTTAACATGGAGAATATAAGATTTGGGCTGGTTTTTCATTATTTCGGCAGGTTTTAAATCTCGTTTGGGCTGGAACCTGTCAGATCTGGCAACCTTGACCTCAGCTGTTTAAAGCTAATATAAAAAAAAACATTTAAAACTCACAACAATGCCCCCGCTAACTTGCTAGTGAACAACATTACCTTTCCTCCAGTCACTTTCATGGGGCTCCCCATGGGACTGAGGAGGTGTATGTACATGTGTGTAGTGCTGTGCATGCTGCCATACCCTCTAATCTGTGTGTGTGTGAGGGGCACTTCATGTGTGATTTATTGCTACAGTATGTTACATGTCCTTGAATAAAGTTTGATGGGTGATGTTTAATAATATCCTTGAATGTTTATCTGTGCTGTATTTATTTGTACCAAGGGACTGCAGTTGCAAATTAGCCTGAGGCTACCTCTGGTGCAATGCATCAAAAGTTTACATTTGTTTTTAATTGCACATGGTCCCTCCATAAAATTTTAGTAGTAGTAGTGCTGGATTTCTTAGTCGCCATAGTCTCGAGACGAGGGAAGCAAATATGGGTAAACGTGAATTTGGGTTCAAAGTGTGTGACGCTTTTTCTGGTATTAAATTTTGCTTGAAAATGGTATTAAAAAGTCTTAAATTTAACTTGGTCCAACCTGTAGACACCCTGGAGTAAAGATGTCAGGTCTGATCCATCAGGCCACCAGAGATGTCTCTCTGGAAAAGTGTTTAACTCGTAAGTCTTGGTAAAGTTTAACCCTTTTTAATCGGTCAGTTTTTCCATTTACTGTATGATGGGTTGAATTATAATTGCACAGAACATTTAGTTTATTTGTGTTTTAAGGAATTACTGTTAATAAAAAAAGCTGAATCAGACGAAGAGGAGTCTCTGGTGCCTGCCGATACCGGCTGAGGTCTTCACGGGAAACCCAGGAAGGTCATTTGGTCCAAAACCTCCACTTTCTCTTCCCTGATGGTGGAATGTGCCTCGTCCTGAAGTCCAAGATGAGGTCTTGGGTTTCTGAGATGTTCAGAACTGGGTTGGGTGCTGCATCTCCTCCAGGGAGACCCGGTCCTCTTGAAGAACTAGGATGCTCCATTTCACTTCTGCAGAAGGTTCTTCTGTCTGTGTGAAGAAGGGATGATGATAAACCCACCTTGATGATTTAGATATTTTATGCCCCTTTGGAAAAGTTCAACATAATTTCCTGAGGTTTTAAGTCTAGTTGTGTTTTGTAGATGTGAGGATGGATAATTGATCTGACCTACATCTGTGACTGAACCACGTCATCTAACTTAGTCGTGACTTTTTCTTTCCCTTACTGCACTACTTTTTATTTTTCATTCCAATGTATACTGTTTATATTTTGTAATTATATATTTTTTTAAAACTTTTTTACCCTTTCCCTGCATGCGTGTTGAGTGTACTGCTGCTGCACAAAGTGAATTTCCCCATTGAGGGAGAAATAAAGGATAATCTTATCTATCCTCAGGCTCCTAAATACTTTCTATCAAGCAAAAATTGAAGTTTTAAAAGTAAACATGATCAAAAACATTAATACTTTATTCTTCTGCAATAAAACCATAGAAGAACCCATATATATCAAATGTACACTTTGCCTCACCTCTGACCCAGGCTCAGCAGGCTGCTGACTTACCCCATTCTTTTACTTTATTAATTATGTGTATGATCTGATCTTACTCATACTGTACATAGCCCATTCTGTATTTATTTAGTTTTTTTTCCTTCTCTTCCTCTTTTTTTTCTTTCCTTCAAAAAAACAACAAACTTCAACCAGCTGATCTAATTTCCACTAAATAAAGTTGCTGAGTGCTGATTAACCTCACTTTGCTTTGATAAGATGCAGAAGCTGCAACATTTCAAGTTTAACCTGCTGATGAAGCTTCAACGGCTGCAGTGACACAAGTTTGGGTTCAGCTGGTCGAGAACTAAAAGTCAACGTTCGCTATGGACTCAGATCAGTGAACAAAATATATTTCACAAAGTCATAATAATCATGTTTTCACTGAAACAAATCTATTGAATCCTGCTATAATTCAAGTGTCAACATCTGCAGCTCTAATCGGACATCTCCGGCTATTCAGAGTCAAAGTTTTAGGTTTTAAAACAGTACAGGTGTGTGTTAAACCCAGGAGATGCCCCGCCCTCATCAGCACCCCTCATCCAACCAGTGAGCAGCAGGTGTGTGTGGGCCCGTCAGCTCCATCACCTGAGCTGATCCAGCCTGGTTTTCCTCTCCTCTCTGCACCATTGCAGCAGCAGGACACCTGCTGGAAACAAGCACTGATTGGACAAGCCTCACCTGAAACTAAAACCCAGTCAATCAGCGCGTCAGCTGACAAGCTACTCTGTAGTTTGTGAGTCCGAACCTTTGGTTCCCGGTCTAACTCAGGTACTGTTTCCTGTCCTGCTCCTGAGAATTTCACTGCAAAAACTCAAAATCTTAACAAGAATATTTGTCTTATTTCTAGTTAAAATGTCTCATTTTTAGTCAAAAGAAAATCTCATTACACTTAACTCATCACTGGAAAAAACAACAATTTTCACCTGTTTCAAGTAGATTTTCATTTAAAATAAGTAGAAAAATCTGCCAGTGGAACAAGATTTTTTTGCTTGTAATGAGAAGATAAATCTTGTCCCACTTGCAGAGTTTTCTACTTATTTCAAGTGAAAATTTACTTGAAACGGGTAAAAATGGTCAAATAAGTTATTTTTCTGGTATTGACTCTTGTTTTAAGTGTAATTAGATTTTTTTTTTGACTAAAAATGAGACATTTTAACTAGAAATAGGCATATTCCTGGTAAGATTTTGAGTTTTTGCAGTGTTCTCCCCCCCTCGATGGTCTCTCACTCTTTCCTCCCTGCAGATATGGATGCAGCCACGTCTACCCTGCACCGCCCGTACGGTCTGGGCTCTCGGGGCCCTAACCCGTCCCACGGACCCCACCAGGCGGCCCCGGGGCCCCCGGGAACCCCCCGCTCAGAGGAGCAGCAGCACCACAAACCCTTCTTCTTCATCCAGTCGTCGCAGCCGTACCTGCCCATGCAAGGCCTGCAGTGGCCGGTGCCGGTGCCCATGTCCTACAACCCGTACTACGGCTACCCGGGCCTCGGTGAGACCCACCCGCCTCCTTCAAGCTGGTTCTGCTGAAATTAACCAGGATGGTTCATATATGAAACAAACAAATGCTCTAAGGGGTTATTTTATATCACATGCATGACTTCAAGAAGACAGTTCTGGTTAAATCTCATTGATATAAGATGCTCATGCATTAATTAACTGATTGCTTTCTGAACCTTCAGACATTTGACTCGAGCTGTGAAATGTTTGGTGGACTTGGGAACATCAGTAGATCCATAAAAAGATGGCAAACGTCTCGTACCTGCTTAAACGACTGCTGAAACAGGCCTGGAGCTTCACACGGCCACTAAACCAGAACTTTAGACGACTGAAGGCCGAAATCAAACATTTCTGTGAAATCTTTTTCCTTTTTAACCCATTTTCTTTGAGATCATCTTGAAACTTGTGTGGTAGATGAACGGTGGTTCTGACTGGGATTTAAACACCTCAGGGTCTTGTCGCCCCAGTCGGAGGCATCAACGGCCTTTATTCTTAATGTCACCAAAGTTGGTCTCCTCTAAATGCAGCTCCTCACAGGAGCTCCTTCTCTCTGGACCAGAACCCCGTGACCGCCACTCCCGGGTGGTTCAGGTGACCTCCGTAGGTCACATGGTTCCGGTCCAGTCCCTTATTAAACCTTTGCCTGGAAAACAAATCCTCTTTAAATGTGAAACTAGCAAGCTTTTTTTTTTGGTTTAGATTTCTATCTAAACTCAGGAGTTTCCCCCTGCTGGCCAGTAGAGGTAATGCAAGTTTAGAGCGCTTCTACTGCACAGTGGCTCCCCCTGCAGGTTGAGCTACGATTATCCAACATTTGGCCTTTCTGGGTCTTGAATCTCCTTTTTCTCACCTCTGCTGCAGATCTACTTCCCTTATTGCTGATGTTGCATCATAATAGTTACTGTGGCAGTCTTTCTGACACCAGACTAAAGATGCTGCTTTAGAATAAGCTTTATTGGACAAGTATGAACATGCCAAACAGGGAATTTGTCTTCGGTTGTTTTTCGCTCACTGAACCCAGATTTAAATAGTTGCAAACAGTAATAGACAAATGTCTCTCAACATATATACACTTAAAAACTGATATTCACTAACTATACTAACATATATACACTTAATATTATTGCACAGTGGTTGATTACTCTGAGTGATATAAGTTTCATCCGAGCAACAGCTTGGGGGAAGAAACTGTCTGAGTCTGGAGGTTTTGGCTCTGTAGCGCCGTCCAGAGGGGAGGAACTTCCTAGAAGTAATCAAATTAAACTGAGTCTAATATGTTATTTTGTGGTGCTTTAATCTGTGATAAAGGGGTGGATCCAACCAAAACGGGCCGTTGGGTTTTAATTTGTTCACCTGAGTGCTCTGGAAACACGAGTGCTAATCAGGTGTGAATATTAGCGAGCGCCTGCAGTGTTTTTGACTAAATTGAACATAAAAATGTCTTTTATGAAGACTTTCGTCACAGCTGGTTGATGGTGACTTGCAGGCCAGCTGACAGTCTTGCCTGGGCCCCGGACAAAATGATCTAAGATGGGCCCCCCTGCGCCCGGATCTCTCCTTCTCCCTCTTCCTCTCCTTCTCCCTCTGCTCTTCAGGTTTTTATACAAGCTAATGGACGTTAACATTAGAGCTAGCCAGTTAGGTTAAGTTACAAGGTTGGTAAACGTTGGCTGTGCTGTTTCTTACCTTGCTCTACGCTGACTTTATTAATTCCAGCTTCACTGTCACCACCTTTTTAAAATATTTGTGTAGAGAATCTCTGAGGCCTCCATTTTCTTCTCTTTTCTCTTCTTTTCTGAGCACCGGACTTGTGCTGACCGGACATTTTGACCATTCTAACGGTTGATCTAAATAACATCAAATTTTGATCAGCGGCCAAACCATTTTTGTGTTGGGGGTTCTTGACCACAAGGACAATTAGGAAGAAAACAAATAACAAGCTTTTATGTAACTCAAATACTACATATTTTTTCCTTAAATAGACATATTTTGAAAAATGATTCCATAATTTAATGAGAATATATATAAAAAAAAAACAGACCCGTTTGTCCCCCCCTATCGGCGGGCGTGGTGACTTGAATAAAAGCTTTAGTTTGATCTTTACCATGTGAGTCATATCTTAATCTGTCATGTGTAGGCTATGGCCCCCCGGTGATGCCCCACTACCAGCCCAACCCGTACCTGGAGCCCCCCGGCTTTGTGGTCCCGCAGACGCACCTGCACCTGATGGACTACCGGCGCCTGCTGAACCCGCAGTACTACCAGACCATGGCCTACCACGCCCGCCGCTTCCGCTACCAGCAGAACTCCGGGACCAAGGAGATGACCAGCTCCGAGGTCCAGACGGAGCCGCTGGCCGCGGCCCGGAGGACCAGCCCCTCGGGCCCCGGCCGGGCCCCCACCGGGCCCCCCGGAGAGCTCTCTCCGGCCCTGAAGGACGGTCAGCCCCCGGCGAAACGGGAAGCCGGGCCGGACCGGGGCTTCGTGATCCAGACGGAGGAGGTCCGGATCGAGTGCTGCACCACGCCGGTGGGGCTGCAGCTGCTGCACGCCCGCGAGGCGGCCGGGGTGACCCGGTTCCCCCGGGACCTGGTCCGCTGTGGCTCGCTGCTGCAGGCCCGGGGCCCGCCGGACCAGAACCAGGACCAGAAGGTCTGCCCAGACATCCTCCTGGTGGGGGAGCAGACCCCCCCTCTGGACCGGTCCGGGAGCCCGGAGGACTCCAACCCGGAGCCTGAAGACACCGAGGAGATGAGGAGTGACGCGGATCTGAGCCAGAACTTCCCGCTCAAGTGCGTGCGGCTGCCGTTCGACCCGTCGTACCTGGACGAGCTGAGGAAGATGGAGTCCACGGTCTGGTCGGCCGAGGAGGTTCTGACCTCGTCCCCCGACTCCTTCCTCCAGAGCGGGTCAGAACCGCCTCACGACGCCGAGGTGGAGCCGGCCGGGCCGGCGGGTCACGCCCGGGACGCCCTCTCGGGGGCGGAGATGTCCCCGCTGACGGAGGACGAGCTGGAGGACCCGGCCCCGGCCAGCGAGGGCCCGGGGGACGAGCTGACCTCTGACCCGACCTCGCAGAACCGGAACACAGGAGAACCGGGCCTCCCGGACAGAGGTGGGTAGTAACGAGTTACATTTACTTGAGTAAGTTTTGGGAAATGTTGTACTTTTAGGAGTAGTTTTGAATCACTATACTTTTTACTTGAGTAGATTTGTGAAGAAGAAACTGTTACTCTTACTCCGCTACATTAGGCCACGTTGAGCTCGTTACTTTTCTTTTATCCCTTTTTTTTCGCGTACGCGTCAATCTCATGACATCACTGGGTGATTCTTTGGGGAAAAATGTTTGTTTTTGCATGTTTTGTCACATTTACACAGACTCAAACACACACAGAGTTTCTATGAGTTCATTGGCTTGTTCTAGTTCTGGTTAAAAAAGAGAAGTACAAAGGCTTGAAATTTGTGCTTAATTTATTTTTTTTATTCTGTTATTTTATTATTTATTAAAGTACTTGAATTTACTTTAAGATTATTTTAATTCCAGCTATTTTTTATTAATTTTAATTTATTATTTTATTGATTTAATTTGCCTGAAGATGATTATTTTGTACTTTTGTCTGTTTGAATGGTTGTGTTAAAAAAATAAATCAGACGTTACTCAACAGTTACATTTTGACTTTTCTCACATTTCGACTTTGTTTTCTCGACATTTCGACTTTGTTTTCTCGACATTTACTCAGTACTTGAGTACTTTTTTACTTTTACTCAAGTAATTATTTGGATGACTACTTTTTACTTGAGTACAATGTTTGGCTCCTGTACCAGCTGTGCTCCCGGACCACGAGGACACGTCCTTCGAGTCTCTGCCGGCGTACCTGCCGTCCAGCAGCTGGTTGGCCGACTTCGACCAGCGGCCTCCCGTTACCGGTACCGGCCTCCTGGACCCGCCGGCCCGGAGGAGGAAGCCGGACCTGGGGGAGAAGGAGCAGGCCCGGCGGCTGAAGGACCGGTTCAGACCCAGAGGGAAGCCGGACCGGCTCAGCCTGTCGGACCATGAGTGCTGCGTCCGGAGGACCGAGAACCTGCTCGGCCCGTACGCGTCCAAGCCGGACCGGCTCTGCTCCCGGTGCCGGACCCGGCGCCGCTGCTGCGCGTCTCCCGGGCCGGAGCCGGAGGCCCGGATCGGCCTGAAGAGGAAGGCGGCGCCGTTCCAGCCGTGGAACGGAGCCGTCCTGCCCACCTGCGACGCCTGCAGGTACATATGTAGATCTTTATTGTCATAACTATGTGCAACGAAATGAAGTGCTCTCCAGTCAGCGCATCATATAAAAATAAAATAAATCAATAAGATGAAATAAAAACAAATAAAATAAATGTATATCTAGACCAGGAGTCGGCAACCCGCGGTTCCTTTAGCGCCGCCCTGGTGGCTCCATGGAGCTTTTTCAAAAATGTTTGACCTTTTTTTTTCCTTTCTTTTTCTTTTTTCCTTTGTCTTTTTTTTCTCTTTTTTTTTAATCTCGACATTGACTTTTTTTCCTCGACATTGACTTTTTTTCCTCGACATTGACTTTTTTTCCTCGACATTGACTTTTTTTCCTCGACATTGACTTTTTTTCCTCGACATTGACTTTTTTTCCTCGAAATTGACTTTTTCACTTCGACATTGACTTTTTTTTTCTCGACATTGTGACTTTTTTTTTTCTCGACATTGTGACTTTTTTTTTCTCGACATTTTGACTTTTTTTTTCTCGACATTTTGACTTTTTTTTTTCTCGACATTTTGACTTTTTTTTTTCTCGACATTTTGACTTTTTTTTTTCTCGACATTTTGACTTTTTTTTTTCTCGACATTTTGACTTTTTTTTTTCTCGACATTTTGACTTTTTTTTTTCTCGACATTTTGACTTTTTTTTTTCTCGACATTTTGACTTTTTTTTTTCTCGACATTTTGACTTTTTTTTTTCTCGACATTTTGACTTTTTTTTTTCTCGACATTTTGACTTTTTTTTTTCTCGACATTTTGACTTTTTTTTTTCTCGACATTTTGACTTTTTTTTTTCTCGACATTTTGACTTTTTTTTTTCTCGACATTTTGACTTTTTTTTTTCTCGACATTTTGACTTTTTTTTTTCTCGACATTTTGACTCTTTTTTTTCTCGACATTTTGACTCTTTTTTTTCTCGACATTTTGACTCTTTTTTTTCTCGACATTTTGACTCTTTTTGGATCTCGACATTTTGACTCTTTTTGGATCTCGACAATTTGACTCTTTTTGGATCTCGACAATTTGACTCTTTTTGGATCTCGACAATTTGACTCTTTTTGGATCTCGACAATTTGACTCTTTTTGGATCTCGACAATTTGACTCTTTTTGGATCTCGACAATTTGACTCTTTTTGGATCTCGACAATTTGACTCTTTTTGGATCTCGACAATTTGACTCTTTTTTTTTTTTTGGATCTCGACAATTTGACTTTTTTTTTTTTTTTCTCGACAATTTGACTTTTTTTTTTTTTTTTCTCGACAATTTGACTTTTTTTTTTTTTTTTTTTCTCGACAATTTGACTTTTTTTTTTTTTTTTTTTCTCGACAATTTGACTTTCTGGACATTTCGACTTTCGTCATTTTCGTTCATTCTAAGGCTTATACATACAAGACTTTTCATTTATTGCGGCTCCAGACATATTTGTTTTTTACGTTTTTGGTCCAATATGGCTCTTTCAACATTTTGGGTTGCCGACCCCTGATCTAGACACATTCACCCCTCCACACAGCAACATACGGACATTACAAGAACTTTCATCAACATACAATCTTTTTTTTTTTGTTATTGCACATTGGCTCCTGTTTTTGGATAAAAGCTGTGTTTGAGTCTGTTTGTCCTTGTTTTCATGAGTCCATTGTTTCCCAGATGGCAGCAGTTCAAACAGTGAGTGTCCGGGGTGTGAAGTGTCTTTTATTATAGTTTGGGCTTTTTTCTGGCAGGTCCCACGCCCCGGCCCGGCTGGCCAAGGGCTCACATCCGGACCTGCGGGGCCCCGGACCGGGACCCGACACGGGCGGAGACTCCTCCGGGACCGGCCCGTGTCCCAGGGACGCCAAGCGGCCGCTGGCGTCCCGGCAGAACCAGCACCCGAGGCACCGAGGCCCCGCACCCCGGGGGAAGCTGCACCTCTGTCCCCATGGCAACGACGAGAACCGGGCCGTGCCGGGCTCCCTGCAGGACGGCTGGAAGACGGTGACCCCGGCCGTGACCCCGACGTGCCTGGGGCAGCGCTTGCGACCCGGTGGGCCGACGCTCGTCTACACTGCAAAAACACAAAATCTTAACAAGAATATTTGTCTTATTTCTAGTTAAAATGTCTAATTTTTAGTCAAAAAAATCTCATTACACTTAAAACAAGAATCATCACTGTAAAAAACTTTTCACCTGTTTCAAGTAGATTTTCACTTAAAATAAGTAGAAAAATCTGCCAGTGGAACAAGATTTTTTTTTTTTTTTTTTTGCTTGTAATGAGAAGATAAATCTTGTCCCACAGGCAGATTTTTCTACTTATTTCAAGTGAAAAGTTACAGCTGAAAATTGTCAAATGACACATTTATTTTTCTGGTAATGACTCGTTTTAAGTGTAATGAGTTTTTTTTTTTTACTAAAAATTAGACATTTTAACTAGAAATAAGACAAATATTCCTGGTAAGATTTTGAGTTTTTGCAGTGTAGCTTTGCTCTAACGGCCACCGCTGCTCTTCTCTAACGTTTCCTCCCCCAGCAGAGCGGTCCTTGAGGGACGTGACGCCCCGCCGGGACGACGATGACTACACCAGGAACCAGTACCGAGCACAGCACCTGAAGAAGCACAAGAAATCACAATTACAAGGTATTGTTTCACTTCATCTATGTTTTGAGCCTCAAAGAAATAAATGTACACCTACTTGCTTCAACTTGTTCATACTGTAAAGATAATAGTGCAAAATTCAAGTTTATTATGTGTTCACTGGGCTTACACTGATACACATGTGCTTGATCTACTTTAAAAAAGATTAAGGCAACTTTTTGCATGAGATTATGTAGATCAAGAAAGACTAGTCTTTGTATAAACTACTTAATTTATTGTATGTAAATAATACATTTTGCAAGTACAGTCAACTTAATTGTGTTAAGTTTACTTTATTTATCAAAATTAAATTGACTTTAAAAAGAAAAAAAAGAGGGAAAAAAAAAAAAAAGAGAAAAAAAATTAAGTTGACTGTACTTGCAAATGAATTTTGTACATACTAAAAATGAAGTAGTTTATACAAAGACTAGTCTGTCTTGATCTACATAAAAATCTCATGCGAAAAAGTTGCCTTAATTTGTGGTGTTCATTTTTCATCTAAACGTTAGTCAATCTGCCCAATAGATTACAATTGTTGTGGAAAAGTAAATTTAACATAAAAACTGCTTGTTAAGGAAAAAATGCACAATGTCTTGTTTTTAAAACAAATGCTGATTAAGTTCAAAACTAGATGTATTCATGTAAAGCAACAAACTTCATTTTTAATTGTTAATATCACAGATTTAAATATGTTATATTTACATCCGCTTAGATTTATTTTTTTCAGTGTACATTCACAATTCTGTAAGACAAAGCAATTTTCTGCCATAAAACCAGGCTTATCTAAAACAATCAGTCTTTTAACTGTCCTTCCATTCAGAACTTAGTATGAACAGGCCTGAAACCTCCTCCAGGAGTCGCTTTAAAATGTTTTAATCGTGTTGAAACTGAACTTTTTTTCCCTCTTTTGCAGGAACTCACACACAGGACACGGTGCTGATTTGCACATGAGCACGATTCAACAATGTTTAAGAGCTTTTTAAATTGTGCACATGGTTGGAATATTATCACTTAATTCAAATGTCACAATGTTCACTATTTATTGCTACTTAAATAAACACCTTTTGATAGTTTTTTGCAAACATTTTGCAGTCTGGTTTTCTTTAAAGGGAGTAAGTTTGTCCACTAGGTGGAGCCATTTCCTCAAGAATAAACCCAGAGTGCTTATTCTTTCCCTCCATCACTCAAATATTCACTTAAGTGGATGGAAATAAATCAGGAAATACTTTTATATAAACTCTGACTCCTTCTTAAAAAGGTTTGTGAATATTCAAACATCCACAGAGAGACAGATTCTTTCTTTTCCACGCCACGTTTCCACCTTTAACCGAGCGTCTTATCTGGGAATGTTTCTGCGGATGTTTATCAGTTGCTCTTCTCCTGGAGCCATTTGGGAATCAAACCTGTGACCTTTTGATAACAGCTGCTGGTTTCACCTCTTATCTCCAACATTGACACGGAGCTAAATAAATAAATAAATCCTAATCTAGCTCTGCAGTGTTGTCACGGCGACTCCTCCCGTCAGCACACCGGCAGGTTCCTGCAACAAACACACCTCCTTCTGCTAAATACTGATTCACTGATCGTCAGGATGGGCGGTCTTCGGTATAAAAGCAGATGTTCGTCAGTTTACTGGTCTGGAGCGTTAACACAGTGCCGAGGGGGAAAGACATCAGCGTCATTCAGAGAAACAATTCTTCCCTTTTTTTTAAATCTGGAAAGTGTTTGTACCGTCTCTAAATCAGGAGTCTTTTTTACTGTGAGTTTATTCACAACTGAACAGCATTCAAGAAGTGGATGGATGAGCTACCTCTCAGCCTCAGATTGCAGGTTAAATGACACATTGGAGCAGTTTTGAGCACTTTGGGGGGGGGGGGACTGAAGCACGGCTTGTTCTGGAGGAGGCCTCTTCTATCTTGTGCTTTACATCAGTCGGTTACCGTGGTGATGAATGCTACTCCAGGTGAATGTAGCAACCCCACCGCTTCTGTGAAAGGGTCAGACTAATGTGGTTTTCTTTATATCGAGCTTTAGATCCAACCTACCAACCGCTAAAGAAGCTCAATAAAATGCTCCAGTTAATATTGCATCCATTTTTTTCTCTCTTGTTCCTCTCTTTTGACCACAGGTGGAAAAGCGGAGGGAAAATGTACCTGTACACATCCTAATACGGTAGTCCCAGTGTGTGGTTTACTCATTAGTGATAAAATCTGGACCAGGTCTTTAGTAAGGAGATGATTTATGTGCAAGTCTTCACACACACCAGCTCTGCATCCACAATTCAGTCCACATACATCAAAAGGGACCAGGAAGCATAAAAGCCAGTTCTCAGCGGTGTCCCGCACGGTGAGGAGGGGAAACCAACTGCATCTGAACTGCAGACGGTTTCTTTCTTCTTTTATTTTGGCCGCCGGGGAAACTCGGATCAAATACCAGTTTTTCCTGCTTCCCTTCATCCTGCGAAGGCGACGGCGGCCTGTTATTGACCAGCACGCCGCAGAGCTGCCGCCCCGACGGCGTGAAACACAAACCTGCGTTGAGTAGGTGATGTTTCATGCAACAGACAATGTTTTAAATGAAAGGTGTTGAGCGATATTAGATTTCCTGGCTGCAGGGGAAGAGAGTCCTGCACTGATGTTGGGGCATGTTCCCGTCAGACACATGTTGGTGAGCTGTAGGAGATGATGTGCCTCTTTCAGGCTCTCGCAGCAGCAGATCTGCACCCAAAGCCCACGCGGTGCCTTCAAAGGCAAACAAAGGCCGGCTTTGTGCGTTGCTTGGGATGGAGACACAACAAGGGTTCTGCGGTATGAAAACACTCTATTAAGTGATTTCTGGTCCTTTGAAGCTAAAACTGTGTTTGGTGAGTGATGCCAGGCAGGATGAGGGGAAGCTGCAGCAGTGGAAAACATGATTTTCCTCTCAAATTCATCAGTTTTAGCGCTCGGATAGAGCCTGAGTTGATAGCGCACAGGCCTCTGTTTCACGCCGCTTTTCCATCACAGTGACGCCTGCATTATGAGTAGATGCAAAGAGATTCCATACGTGATTGGGTCCCAGGGTGATTCATGGAGTTTGAGGAGATGCTGCCAGAATCTCGGTTACAAAGCTCGGAGCGGAGCATATTTTCCCTCCAGAGACGTAAACATCGGAGGCTTTGAAGTGCAGGGATCATCCTTCTTTACAAGGTGGATGTGAGTCGATGATTTCTGCAGCGAAAACACCAGAATGTCTTCCCGAGGATGGAGAGGAAGGGAACACCTTTCATGTACAGAAACTTGACATCTCTTCTCTCTACATGTGGAGAAATAGTTCCCAATGAAGGTATTTATGAGAGAACCAAACCAAAATGATATATGTAATGTACTTTATTCATATAGCACTTTACAACAGCCTTTCAGTGTGCCAAAGTGCTTTACAGCAAATAATAGATAAAAAATAGGATAAAAAAGAACAATCAAAAACTATAAAAACAATAAAATACAACAAAATCTAATAAGATAATAGTGTCATCACTACCGGATGTTAAAAGTAATCTTAAATAGCTTTTTAGCCGAGATTTGAAGATGCTGAGGACAGAAATAAGCCGCAGGTCACCCCAGCGTTTATATTTTCACCTCGGGACATCCAGCAAAAGTTGATTAGTTGACCTCAGCGCTCTACCAGGATAACAGACAGTTAAAAGCTCGGATAAATACAATGGTGCAAGGCTGGTAAGAGCTTTAGAAACAAACATCAAAAGTTTAAAATCAATTCTATAAAGGACGGGAAGCCGATGAAGGGAGTTAAGGACAGGCTAGTGTTAGTGTTGTTAAAAAACGGCAGCAGCATTTTCCACCAGTTAATGGCGACTAAGAGAAGACTGGGAGACTCCAACATAAAGTGCGTTGAAATAGTCCAACCGTGAGCTAATCAGGGCCTGGACGGCTTTCTCATGGTCATGTCGACTTACAAATATTTTAACTTATATATAGTTAAAAAACAAATAATAATATAATATTATCCAATGAAAGCAAATATAGGGTGAGAAGAACTGACTCCTGGTACAGTAATATATCAGATAAATATGATTTAAACCAGTCTAATGCAGCAACTTTGATCCCAATAATTTTAAATTCAACTCTAATACACGGAAGAATCGGAAAAAATGCACGCTACCTTTCCACATCTATTATATATGTATACTATTGGTATCTTTTATTTTTAATCTCTTTTAATTTGTGTGCCTTCTTTTAATGTAAAGCACTTTGTGATTGTATATCTGTGAAAGGTGCTATATAAATAAACTTTACTTACTTTACTATTAATTATTTCCCCAGGAGAAGGTTAATGCTGTCAAAACCAATCTCTCTCTTTGATCAGGCACGCTACTTCTTGGTGGGAAAACATGTCTTTTTGCCATTTCTTTTATTAGAGTAGTGATGCCAGTGAGAATAAGTGATCAATTTTAACTTATTATGATTTTGAAAAGATGACTGGGACAAATCTGAGTGTAAAAGACACGTGGGGCCGTGTTCAGTCACCCATCCTCCCACCAATCCAGGACTGGGTCACAGGGCCTGAGAAGAGAAGTTTACGTCTTCCTCCTCCAGCTCTACCAGGGGGACACCAGGGCATCACCTGGATCTACCTCTAGTCCTTCTCCTGGTTGGATATCCGGTAAAGACTTCTTCCCAGGGAGGAGTCAGGGATGCAGCCCCTCTAGAAATAAGCATAATTTTCCATAAATCCAGTAAAAATATCGTTGTCCATGGGGTAAGAACATTTTTATGTACTAGCCTTCTTAAAACTATTTAAAAAAAGTCTAAGGTAGTCGGATGCCAATAAAATTAGGACTACCGTAGTCCTAATTTTCTAGAAACATTTTTTTTTCTTAACTTAGAAATATGTTTTTGCCCTAAATGTAATGTAATGCAATTCAGTTCCCGTTCCTATTCAGTTCAGGTATAGCTGAGTATCATCAGCATAGCAATGGAGGTTCATGGCCTCCCTGGTAGCGAAACGTGAGAGAATCAACGTTGAAATATGGTTAGGCAGAAACATTGAAGCCATGTTGAAGCCTGGTCAGAATATGTCAGAATACGTTGATTCAACATTGATTAACATTGATTACATGTTGGCATTAGAATTGGATGATTGATTGATGGTTGATCATCAACTTTAACCAAAATTCAACCTTCTTGACCATAATTCAACATTGATTTAACATATTTTGCTATCTCTGCTGTCATCTAATAATATTACCCAAGGAAAGCAAATATAAGGTGAACAGAACTGGTCCAAACATTGAACCCTGTGGAACTCCCTGGCTATGTTAATCTATCAGATAGATATGACTTAAACTAGTCTAATACCTTTAATCCCACTGAGTCGGGTGACTGAACTTATCACCGGATCTCTAAGAGAGCGTCGAGAAAGTCTCCATCCTGCTGGTCATCTGTACATTTTTCTTGTTGCCGGTTTCATCTTTTATATTTTATACATTTACAGCTTCGTGTGAATGTTTTAGGATTCAAAAACACAGAACCATGAACCTGTGTTAATGCCACTGCTCATCTGTGTGTGTGTGTGTGTGTGTGTGTGTGTGTGTGTGTGTGTGTGTGTGTGTGTGTGTGTGTGTGTGTGTGCATGGCTGCTTGGGATGCCAATAAAAGCTGTGGGAGGTTAAGAGCATCCATCCTGCCTCCTTAACTGTTGGGAGTGATTTCATGCCGGTTTTTCGAGACGCTCTCCAGCTACTGACTTCTCAAGGTGGGATGAGGTCACATGACTACTTTCCCGAAAGTGCTCTATGATTTCTTTCTTTTTTTTTTTTTACAGTAAAATAAAACGAGCTCTTGATGGAATTAAACTCTGGTTTAGAAAGCCGTAGCCTGAAGAACGTGAGTCAGTACCGACAGTTTATTTCAGCAGAGGATCCAAAGAAAACTGCTATTCTTTAAAAAGATTAATTCTTGAGGCTTAATCTGCATTTTATTTATAAGAAATCACTAAATGTTTTTGGTGAAAACTTAACCTTGAACTGAAATGCGTAGTTTTCCAATAACTAAGCGTAACTACACTTTTATCAGCTGTTCTTCTATCAGATGAGGGAGAAATGAAATGTCCCTGCAGAGTTGATCCCATGATGATGTGGTGATGAACATTCTCCGGCTGCTGGTTGGAAATGAAAAGCTGACGACTGACGGGAGTAACGCAGCTGTCTTGCACCGGACATCGCCCACGTGGGGCCTCCCTGGGGAGAAAATTGAGCCCGACTGGGGTAAAAAAAAAAAAAAGGTCCTGGGGTTCTGGCTGAAGGTGGCTAGAAACAGATCTTTACCCACCTGATGAAGAACATTGAAAAAGAAAATCCTCTAATCTCCACGCACTAAAAGCATCTTGTGAACCAGGCTGGAAATGTATTTAGTTTATTTCTGCTATAAAGTTATAGACATTTTAGGTGAATAATACAGATATTTTGGAGCCTCGTTCAAGTGGACGTTTGGTGAACTTCAATCTTCCTGGTGTCAGATTTAAAAACCAGATTTCAGTTATATTGGATGGAGACTGAATGTAGGTTTACTGCAGGTGAATTTATCTGATGTTCACTAGAAAACCTTCACGAGGGCCCAAAGTTGTAGCTGTGGACCCTTTTTGGGGACCTGGACCCCCTGCAAAATTGAAGTTAGCCCCGAATCAGTGGCTGTAAATCCCAACATGCTATATTCTTCTTTATAAAGTCTCTTTTTGCCGTCTGTTTTCTTTTCTGCTGGTTCAGTCTCCTACAAGCAGTCTTTTTTTTTTATAAGCGCCATCGTCGTTTACTTCTTTTCTTCTTCTTCTTCTTTGTGTATCTGTGCTTATCGTGTTCTTTGTTTGTTTTTTAACATTATTGCAATTTCGAGCACTAACTTGAACTTTGCAAGTTAATGAGCATTCCCCCAACAGCTTACTGCAAATATTTCACAATAAAAGCATTTTAAAGAAAAGAAGGGTGTATAACACTGAAATTAGGCGGCTCTTAAGTGGAAAATGATGCAGATCGTGTTACGTTTGTATCAACTGTGTCATGCTTATTAAAATACAACAAATGATGATGGTGAAAGAGTAAAAGAAGGTGATGTGAACCTCTGTAGTTTAGGTAGATACATTTTAATTACATTTGAATAAAAAAATAATCTATTTCTTTAAATGTTTTATTATCATGGACCCCTGGACCCCTTGCAATTACAGCACGGACCACTAGGGGTCCGCGGACCCCTGGTTGAGGATTGTCATTACCCGATGTGAGTCGCTACCCGATTTGAGTCACACATGCGCAGTCGCATTATGAATGTAAAATGATTGTAATGTAATGGTAAAAATGTGTTAGTTTATACCATTCCCAACTGAAAAAATATGAACATATCTATGCATCTCTCTCTATCTCTATATATTATTTTTATTGTCTAAATTTTTGGGGTAATATTAAACTAATAAAAATGGAGTTTCTTCTCATTCATCATTTGTAATATCAAAGGGAACTTTTACTTATTTCATTAAAATTCAGACCAAATAGGAAAAGCAATCATGTAAATAATAATATCCCTAACTTATTGTGAGTAGTGTATATTAAAACAAGTGTGTGTTTAGATCTTGTCTATCAAGTCTGGTGACGTAACTGTAGTTTGTCCAAGCGACTGCGCATGTGTGACTCGGGTAGCGACTCACATCGGGCAATGACATGGATCACTGATCTATATGCATATAGTGAGCAGCTGATTTTGATACAGCCCTGTGATGAGGATGATGATGATGATGATGATAAACCAGAAGCAGCCGTCCTGCTCTGGGTGTCAGATCCTCCAAATTAAATATCTCTGGGTAAACTTTAACACCGGAGCTCTGCAGAGCGGAGAACAAAGCCTCCCGTCTCGGAGACACAGATCTAATTGAGCATCACGTTGCAGCTCGTGTGTAAAAGCAATAACACGGCGGCGCTGCTGCTGCCTGATCTACATTTCCTCCGGCTGCACACCTCACCGCTGCCAACTAGCGCGACCTTCACGCCGTTGTTGCTAAATTGAGTGCATTCACCTGAGTGCGGGAGGCCCCGGTGGAAATCAAACCCCCAACCCCGCCAATGTCAGAGCCTCACACCGTAACGCCTCCACATTCACTTCCCGGAGCTCAGACGGGAGGGAAAAAAACATCATGTTCAGGCTGATTGTTAAAACTCCACGTGAGGAACTGCAGCATCCGTCAGGTAAATGATGGATTAAACCGCCTTAAAAAGAGAAGGCGGCGTGGTCTGCTGAGTAACTGGTGCCGCTCTCCCGCCCCCCGGGCCAGACCGGCCATCCATAGCCGGGCCTCTAATTGGGCGTCTGGTTGACAGAAGGGATCCCTTCCACCAGCATCCATCACGTCCCTCAGGAGCCGGCGAGGCCAGACGGCTGTCGGGCCGCCGGCCCAGCGTTTGTCTGCAGCCAGGCAGGCAGCCACAATCAGAGGATGGAGACTCGCACGTGTTAGGACTTTTTACTTTTGCCTTTTACTCATGTGACTTGCTTTGTACACGAGTTTGAGTTTTCCACACCCTCTTTACGGTACTTGTATGAACTTCTGTGACTAGAGTACTAAACATACAACATACATCTCATTTCACCTCAAATATCCATAGAAAAAAGGATACAAATTGCAGAATCTAACAAGGTCTAAATAGAGATTTTGTTCCTGTTGACGGCTCATCAGCAGCACCTCGTAGTCCTTGCCCTCCTCTGCCGTTCCTGTGTTCAAAACATCCCATTTTCAGACCCAAACAGAAAGGTGAGCTGCAGACGTCTGTGCAGGATGAAGGCTTAAGGCCCTGACACACAAAGCCGATAATCGGCCGTCGGGCTGTCGGTGAGCGTCGGTGCTCGTCTGTCGGCATAGTTTCCCTGGTGTGTCCCGCACGTCGCCACAGGTCGGCCTCCCGTCGGGAGCTTTTCAGCTGATTCGACATGTTGAATCCGCGTCAGCTCACTCTGTGATTGGCTGTTCCCAGAATTTCCCAGAATGCTTTTCGTCGTCATTTGCGGACTGAATAAAAAAAAAAACATGGCGGACATTTCTTATGAATAAAATCAATATTTTGAGTTAGTTTCTGCATAAAAATACGTTTTGATAACATTTGTAGCGAGAAATAAATATTTGACTTTCATAATATTCACTCAGTGAATGTATATAATCACTCGCTTGTCCTTTTCAAACTGCGCCAGAATAAAGGCTGATTTATGGTTCTGCGTTACACCAACGCAGAGCCTACGTCGTAGGTTACGCGGCGACGCGCGCCGTACCCTACGCCGTACACTACGCCGTACACTACGCCGTACCCTACGCCGTACCCTACGCCGTACCCTACGCCGTACACTACGCCGTACCCTACGCCGTACCCTACGCCGTACCCTACGCCGTACACTACGCCGTACCCTACGCCGTACCCTACGCCGTACCCTACGCCGTACCCTACGCCGTACACTACGCCGTACACTACGCCGTACCCTACGCCGTACCCTACGCCGTACACTACGCCGTACCCTACGCCGTACCCTACACCGTAGGCTCTGCGTCGATTTAACGCGGCACCATAAATCAGCTCCGGAGCCGGCAGGCAGAAAATCCCGAAATTTTCAGAGCAAATTTCTTAACAGGCGTAGCTACAACTATTAGATTTCATCTATTAAACCAACATTTATCTTCCTAAATGATTTATTTCAGCCAGCCATTTATTTTAATTCTCCACAGAGCTGCAGGTGGTTGTGCCGTCTGTTTTGTATTGCACTTGTGTCTTCTCAATAAAGCTTTGAAAAAAAAAAGCGCTGTCCTCCTCCTTGAGCCCCTGAATACAGACTACCGCTGCCTGCTGGTATGGAGGGGAATTACTTCTCACGCATGCGCAGAACGTACGTGCTAGTTCGCCGTCGCGTGTCGTATTTGCGGTGTGTCTAGTGAGCCCGACCCAGCCCGACACAGGCGACGCGAGCCGACACAGCAGTCGGCAGAGAGCGGGCGACGTCGGGTTGGTGTGTCAGCACCTTTACCTGAACTCCACGGTTTTCCTGCGCTAATGGCAAAATAAAAGCAATGCTTTGATTGGAGAAGAAGAGTTCAAATGTGTTCTCATGAGTCTCAGAATGATGAGGAAATGTGCAGAGTATCAACAACGCCATTCATAAGAAATTAAATGAACACGAATACTTTCAAGGAAAATATAGAAAACCTCTAAATAATTAGCTTTCCTTACCTTTACAACAAAAGATAAAACCAGTATAAGGTCATTTTACAGCATCTCTATTTGTTAAAGGTCTGAATTCAGACAGAAAAAGGACCTGTTTCCCTGAAGTCTTCCTGTGGTGGATGTACTTTGATGTTTAGGCCCAGATCCTGACTGACAGGAAACTTATATGATTGATAAACAGTCTAAAACGAAGATATTGCGTAATCTGTTACATCATCAGTGTGGCGGGTCTCCAAGACATCTGACATCCAGTCTGCTAAAGGACAGGTGACCACATCTCCAGGAATGTGGATCTAGATACAGAGATATAAGGACCAGGGCTTCTCTGTCCGTGTTTTCTGTTTCAGAAGGTCTGCTGGTGCTGCTGCTGGTCATCGCCTCCATGGCTCCAGTCCCTCGTCAGCTGGTCTCAGGCCTGGAGAAAAGAGGAGGGTCCTCTTTTATACGATGTAAAACTTATGCCGGCTCAATATGTGGAATACAATTATCACCTTTGGCAGCTCTGTTTCTTTATAATCCTTTCAACCATCATTGTTTTCCCTAGAAGAAGAAATCTGCATAAAACTGAGGCAGCAAAGTGAACCTAAGTCTTTTTTCTTGTTACTTCAACTCTCTGCAAATACAACAATACATATATATGTACAACAATATATAAATATATATATACCATATTTTCCGCACTATAAGGCGCACCTAAAAGCTTTTAATTTTCTCAAAAACCGGCAGTGCGCCTTATAATGCAGTTGCTTATATATGATCATTACGGTAATTTCTGTTACTGTAGTCAGGGAGATTGTAGCTACTGTAGTTGGTGTCGCCGAAGTAATGGCGCTAAAAACGTCAGGAATCGTCACAGACGTTCAAGACAGCAGCGAAGCTGACTCATATAATGGCGACGTTGACGAGAGACGGACCAAAGATGGTTTTTATTTTGTTAATAAAGTTTGACATACGGTACTTATTTTTATTCTTGTTTTTTTTTTTTTTGCATTTGCTGTAGGATTTTGTAGCATTTCCTGTTGCGCAGCTCCATCAGGTAGATACGTAACTCAACCCCAGCCACTATAGTACGGTATTTTACCATATATTTAGTGTACCTTATAATGCGGTGCGCCTTATAGTGCGGAAAATACGGTATACATATATATAATATCATAAATATATATATATATATATACATATATTTATTTATTTATATACGTATATATACATACAGTACATATATATATTTAAAAAAAATATATATATATATTTTTTTTTGAATACATATACATATATATTTTCATATATATAAACATACATATATATGTATATATATATATATATATATATATATATATATATATATATATATATATATATATATATATATATATATATACAGTATATATATATAAAAAACATATATATTTATATATATGCACATTAATCTTGTGCCCTTTAAGCTTATAAGAGTCTCCGAAGGATTTCATATTTGTACCGAATAATGAAAAATCTCCTCTCATTTGACTGTTTATTTATTGAGAAGGTCAGAAGTGAGCGCCGGCGATGCTCGGCTGCACGTGTAAATGTCAAAGGTTCATGTTCTGAATTTCTTTTGGGTAAATCACACAATCACCAGGATGTTTGCACCTCGGAGGTCTCTGGCCCGGCTCAGATAAGAACATCACCATAACAGCAGGAACAACACTGATAAATCTGCTCTGCAGTTATTCGGCTCCACGGAGCAACAACTCAGCGCGGCCTCGCCGGGCCCGGAGTCGACGCGCTGTGAACATAAATACGCTGTAAGGGCTCCGGGTTGGGAGCACGGTGATGCCTGAGCCCGGAGGGGTGCAGAAGCTGCACAGATCAGCAGCTCCACTTGTTTGCTGGGCAGAGAAACAGGTCCGTCATGCAGCCGAGCCGCCGCCGCTCGCTGCAGGCTCAGCGTTTCTCCGGCGCCGAGGTGACTGCAGATACATCAGCTGCTAATACCCGCGGCTCTTACACCGTAATGTCTTTCAGCTGACAAACGACCTGTGAGGGTGAAGTGCACCTCGCCGGACTTGTAGCGCGGCGAGCCCCCGGGAGAAAGATCCAGGTTTTACAGCATGTGAGAGGAGGCTTTAATGGAGCCGGGGCGGGTCAGAGGGCGACCCATTACTGCTGGCACTGAGGGCCGATTACTAGATGATGCCAAAGCTTGATTCTCATTCAGCTCAATAAATGGAATAATACTTGATTATTAATCCTCAAACATATCAATCATATCAATAAACTGCTGAAGCAGAAATGAAACTTAAATATCTCCAGAGACCAGCATGAGCAGACCAGGTTTAGTGTTTGTATCCATGGTGACAATGAAGCTGATGATGTCACATGCAGCGTCAGCAGGTACCAGAGGTGAAGCAGGAAACCCAGTTCAACATCTGGGATGCAGAGATGCTCCTTCACAGTGCTGCTTTCTAGCCAGGAGTTTAACTTTGTTAACGATACTTGAGGGTCCTAGGCAGAGGTGTCAAGTAACAAAGTACAAATACTTTGTTACCTTACTTAAGTAGAAATTTTGGTTATCTATACTTCACTGGAGTAATTATTTTTCAGATGACTTTTTACTTTTACTCCTTACATTTTCACACAATTATCTGTACTTTTTACTCCTTACATTTTAAAAACAGCCTCGTTACTCTATTTCATTTCAGCCTTTAAAAAAAACTATCCAGTTAAATTGCTCCATCCGGATAGAGTGAATTTGGTTGTGGTTGTTTCAGATGTTCTTGTCCAGTTTTGTTCTTACATCCGTTCCCTCAGATTCCTGCAACTAAACTTGGATGTACATTCCAATAAAGGTTAGGATAAATGATAACATGCCTCTGAAGTTTGACTTTTTGCACCATTACAATACTTATAGGCAACTAGTCATCATATCTTCTGCTCTCTGAAACACATGTTAATGCTCAATAGTACACATATATGGTTCTTTAATATATTTGCATTATACTAAGATGCATTCACTTTCAATGTCTTTTCCCCCCCTTACATTACTTTTACTTTTATACTTTAAGTAGTTTTGAAACCAGTACTTTTATACTTTTACTTGAGTAAAAAACTTGAGTTGATACTTCAACTTCTACAGGAGTATTTTTAAACTCTAGTATCTATACTTCTACCTGAGTAATGAATGTGAATACTTTTGACACCTCTGGTCCTGGGGAGCCAATCACATCCGTCGTTGGGATCAACGGTTCTTTTTCTTTGGAGATTGACTAAAAGACGGGTCTCAAATCCTTCCTCTGTATCGTAGATGTGTTTGCAGCTGCAGAAGTTTAATTTACAGAGCGAGAGGCCGACACATCTGGACTGTCGGAGACTCGAACTTCCCCGTGCCAGCTGAATCCTGGCTTCTGCAGATGAAATGGCGAGACGCGTCGGCCACCGAGGTCGTCTGAGGCGATCACTCAGGCATCGTGCTGCATCTCGTTCATTAGTGGTAAAGTCGCCCTGACGACAGACTGAGCTATTCAAGAAGCTGAGCAGAACACATTTGCTATTATATTTATTAATTCTCATCTGCTTTGTTTACAATGGTCCATTTATTATTTAGTTCTTTTTTTATGTGATTGACTGTTCTACTGTTTTATTTATTTATGTTTGGTGCTTATGTTCAAAATAAAAAAATATCAAATCAACAACGTTAGCTGGAGGCTTATTAAAGAATATTGGTCGAGTGTTTTAGCGACAATCGCTGGATTCTCTTTTACACTGTCACTCTCTATTGCCTTGTTTCTATTGCTCCGATTGATCCTTAAATTAAATTAATGGCTTTTTCACCACCTACATGATGGAACGCCTCTTCTTGTGTCAAAGAAACGACTTAAACTCCAGCTGTAACTTAATCTTTTGTCGGACCAGAAATTTTTAGGTTTTTAAAAAAAATCCCTGACGTGTCACGGTTTGGTCAGTTCCTGTTTTATTTTGAAACCTGTGTCTGTGTTTCAGTTCTGTCTTGACTTCCCTGTTTCCCGTCTGCCCTGATCGTCTGCACCTGTGTCTCGTCAACCCTTCTGTGTTTATCTATTCTTATCTTTCCCTTGCTCCCTGCTGGTCCGTACTGTTTCCTCCCTCCATGTGTCCTGTATTGGTTTTGGGATTTTGGCTCTTGTGGTTTTTTATGTCAATCCTGCTCTGCAGCGCTCCTGCCTCCCTGCGTCTCTCCTGTACGGAAGATTAGGGCCATGCAGGAGAAAAAATATTTGAGAGGGGAAGATTTTTTTTTATTGTGCATTTCGAGAAAAAAGTCGAAATGTCGAGATTAATGTTGAAATACAATTTCGAGAAAAAAGTCAAAATGTCGAGAAAAAAGTCGAAATGTGAAGATTAATGTTGAAGTACAATTTTGATAAAAAAGTCGAAATGTTGAGATTAATGTTGAAATACAATTTCAAGAATAAAGTCAAAATTTCGCCTTTTTTCTCATCATTTCAACTTTATTCACGAAATTTTGACTTTTTTCTCAACATTTCGACTTTTTTCTCGAAATTGTACTTCAACATTAATCTCCACATTTCGACTTTTTTCTTGACATTTTGACTTTTTTCTTGAAGTGCATAATGAAAAAAAAATCTTCCTCCTCTTTAAATATTATCTTTATTTTTCTCCTGCCTGGCCCTAATACTCTTCCGTACTCCTGCGCTTGGGTCTCGTGCCAGATCTTTCCTAGGAAGTGCCTGGCAAGTATTCAGTCTGTTATTTCTCCTACCCGTTGTGCTGCGATCTGGTTGGACCACCAGCCAACCTACTCAACTCCTTCACCCTCCGGTCATCCCAGCCTGCCTTAGATTCAGCCGGCTTGTGTCAAGTGGCTTCTGCACTTGAGCCCAACACCTACTGAGACCTAACACTGCGATTCCTTTTGCCTTCACCAGTGTCAAAAGATGGTGTGTGACCCGTCAAACCTAAACATTTCTTGTCCGATGAAAAGAATGAGCAAATTAAATTGGAAAGCCGTGGAAAAAATGAGCTTTATTAAATCTAACTGTAACTGCATCCATCCAGGAGGCTGTGATCTGGCGGTTGATACCTTTAGTTGCAGGTTAAACCAGTGTGTGCAGCAGCACTTAAACTCTCACGGACTCAGAGTTCTGGGCTTTTAACCTTGGATCAGACCTTAACTCTTGGCTGAGCTGCTGGTCGTGAAACTGGCCCACGGAGCTTAACTCTCCCGCCATCTCTCCATCCACTCCATGCTCTTCCAGCTAAGTCTTTGTGAGACACATTCACTCCCGCCAGTCCCGCCGCGTCTTCATCAGCACGCTGGTGATCTCATGTTCTCCACATACCTGTCAAGTCTCCCGTTTTCTTTCTCGCCGTATTAGTATTTTCCCGTTTTATAATATGATTTTTAAACAGCAAACTGAATTGTCACTGGCCTTGTGAAAACTTTCACCTGCTGCATCCTGGGTGGCGGTTCTCACAAGGTTAGTGGGGAGGAACGATGTCCGTCAGCAGCACCAGCGCGGTGCCGGAGAGACATATGTTTTGAAAATGACAAATTAAAAGAAAATTTTAAGACAAATCAATGTGTATATAAACTGAAAAATATTTAAAATAAATAAATGTGCTTGAATTCCCTTTTGTGTTTTCATTTAGGCTCTATTATAGGAATTACATACTGTACATAGGAATGTCCACAGCATTCAGTGTCAACAAAGGTAGAACTATCAGATTCTGAGCACATAATTGTAGTTTGTAAGTGGTTGTCAGGTAGATATTTTGTAAATCTGTATTAAAATGTAAGATACTGGACCTCGTTGAGCCGGTGGGACAGCAGGTCGCGGAAACTTTCCCTTATTTTTAAATCCAAAACTTGGATGGTATGGTTCTCCATGACGATTGAGAGAGGAATTGGTTTAAACGTCCTCCTCCCTCGAGCTCCGTTTTGCTCCTGTCCTCCTCCTGTGACGTCTCCGTTTCCATTCGGGTGGATTTTGGAGGATTATTCTGGGCGTTACTTGGTCTCTTCATCATCTTTACTCTTCACTTTCTCATTCTGACGGTTTCTCATCAAAGGAAGGGTTGAAAAATTGATGTGATGTTGACTCTTGGAACGATTTGATGGATTTGGTCCAAAGAAATGTTAACAGTGATGAACATAAGGCGGGTGATGTTTGTTCTTATACCGTCACTGCAGCGATGCAGGAACAGCGACCTCTGGCACGTCATACATGATGAAGAGTTATAGTGCAGAAGAGACTTTTAATACTTTATGGCTTTTTCTTTTACTGATGAAATTTTAACGATGAAACAGACAACACAACACATGAAACAGGAGAAAATGTGGAAATAAAAACCTGTCAGCCAACCTTGTGTCCCGGTGCACAAACAACTGAGCTGTACCTTGACATCTTCATATTTAGTCTTTTATCTTCGCTTTGTTTTGTCTTTTAATACGAAGAACCTTGTTGTTCGACCTTCTCCGGGAGACCCAGCAGTATCTGTCAGAGCGTTCCGCCGCAGATGGCGTTTTCATTTAGTACGAGAGGCTTTTCTGCACCTCATCACAGGAGAAGTCGACCGCAGGGTTCACGTGTTGCTTCTCTCGCTGATTAAGCTCTAACCTGTTTATCTTTGAGGTTCCACACGTACGAGTTTTCCTTCCTCTTGTGGCGTGACAGTGTTTATGTTTGTCACCGCTGCACTGTTGCAAAACTCTGACCCACTCGGTGATGCAGATATTCATCATTAACCTCCCTGCATTTCCTGCAGGAGGAAACCCTCAGATGAAGTTAGTAAGGGCTGTACGTGCATGAAAGTTTTTTAGCAAAGTCAAATTGGCTTAAATGACAGCTGGTTTCATTTCCATCTTCAATAATCTCAGTGCACTTGATGTATTAAATGTTTTCAGTATGTGTTTGACTGTTTTCTGAAGAAATGTACTCACGGTTTACTGATTCTGGCATTTTCTCTGTTACCCCATGTGGAAAGTTAGCAGTGGTGAGTAATTTTGAGGCAATCATGGACTGTATGGAAGAACTGGACCCCCTCCCCTGTGACATCACTCACAGGTTGTCTGAAAAGTGCTTTAAAGTGTCACCCACACACACACACGCACACCATGATGCCGATCAATAATTACTTTACATTCTGATCGCAGATCCTCATTTCAAGTCTTTCGATCGAAATAAAACAAGTGCTGGCAGACCCAGTAACTAGACTAACTAAAACGAAATCTACCATCAATTGATAAGAACATGATATAATATAACATTTAAAATAATAATAATAATCATTAGAATAAAATAAATAAAATAATAATAATTAAATAAATAGCTGAAAAAAAGTTTAGATACAACTGAAATAGGAGAAAAAAATTATATTAATTAAAAGCAAGACTGCGTACATTTGTATTTCGTATTTCAGGTTAATTTTAACATGCGGGTCAATGGAGACTTACTGGATTTTGGAGGCCGCCCCCTAGAGGTCAGTAATGGATCTGCAACTTTTCTTAGTTCTGTATGAGACTCGTCTCCGGAGTTGAAATATTCTTCATCCATTTCTCTTCATTAGACTTGTAGTCCACACCGCCTAAACCGAGACCAAGACCAGAGAGTATGAAGACCAAGACTAGTTCAGCTCAAGACAGAGACCAAAATTAAACCTAGTTATTTCCTGATCCTGTGTGATTGTAGAGCATCAGCTCCATCCTGGTTCAGTTAGTTTCCATATGAGCTTGTTTTCAACTGCAGCACAATAACACAGAGAAGTGGATGCTGATGTTGAACTCACTATAAATGTTTTCATCCATCAGCTGAGATCAGATATGTGTGGCGACTGCACTACCGCTATTTCTACACTATTGGATGATTGACTCCAGTGCTTTTAAGGATTGACACGACTACTAACTAGTCCCAAAGTCCTCTAGCAGAATAACCAGCTCCAACACCCCCCTCCACCTCAGAAAAGGAATGAATAGTAAATGTTAACGATTTAAATTGGACTTAATTTGGAGATGAAACCTGAATTTTAAATATTAAAGATACTATTATCGACCTGAAATGACATTATTTACCATTATAGTAATCAGATTACACTGTATATCAGTATCACTGAAATGGAACTGATGCTTAATCAATCACAACGATATGCAAATATTATTCATATATATTTATTCAAACAAGGCCGTTATAAACACAAAACTGTAATTAAATACAGACAGACATGCAGATGCACCAAAACATTAAATCAAATACAAATAGTATTGAGACCAAGACCGGTCTGGAGAACTACAAGTCTACTTTTCATAGGTCTATAATTACCTCCAGCTTTCCCCTTCAGTCATGCTACTCTGAGACGATGCATGAATTTGAGATAACAGAACATCTATTGACACATTGTAAGACACGTGTAAAGATTATGATTTGAATAGGATCTTCTGGATCCGTAACGACCAGCAGCAGATACGAAGGTACTGACTGAACCTGCTCCCTGACATGAATATTCAGCAGCACTAAACGGATAAAGAGCCTGGCGCAGCTGCTGAATGGGAACTCTGCAGATCCAGATCTGCGTTGCTTCGGGGTAATCAACCGCCCTGATTAACATCACCACGTTTATTTGTTCCGAGCATAAGCCCGGCTACGCCGGCTGCGAATAGCTGAGCGGTGAGCTGTTTTCCTGGGCCGACTTCTTGGAAACGCCGCCACCCCGCCCAGAGGTAATCAGCAGGGCGTTGGGGGCGGCCCGGGCCTGCAAACGGGGGCGTTTGAACCCAAACAAACACAGCAGGGGGAACGGCAGCCACGGCCACACTCAGGAAGAGGGAGATTGTAAACACGTGCTCGGAGGAACGGCGTGTTCCTGTAAAGACGTAATTGGCTGAAACCTGCACCAGATGTGGCTATCAGAGGCAGAAAGGGGATTACAGCACAGGAGAAGTAAGCAAACAATAGCGGGGAGGATGCAGGCGGGGGCTAATCCTGGTTATGTAACACGTATAAGTGCAGCATATCTACCTGTGTTTCTTTTATCTGCTCGTCACACCAGAGGAGTCAGGAGCACCTACGAGCTGTAAACTCCGGCTTGTTTCACCTTTTCCTCTGAGCAGAGCTGCTATCGAGTCAGAAGTGATGCATGAAGGGTTTAAAGTCTGCAGTGGATCTATTTCAACGGCATTATTTATCTTAAATGCAGAGATTACAGCAGCGGCGGTGACACGGGCTTCAGAGCAGGTTACACCGTCACCATCGGACGATCAAACACTGAACTCTTGCAGCCTTGCAGCATGAATGCAGATGCAGAGTAAATTCTGCAAGTCAAATTGTATTAAAACAGAAGGTATCATTAGCTGCTACACTCATCTCACTCATCTGTGAAAACTATCACAACTGGGAGACCAAACAACAATAAAAACCACACATATAAAACACATAAACACAGTTAGTGAAGGAAACCTCCAAAGGAATATGGCATCCTATGAGTCCCTGCACCATCCCAGCTGACAGACCCCTGCATGGACAGCTGCCACTACAATTACAGTGGGGAGAACAAGTATTTGATACACTGCCGATTTTGCAGGTTTTCCCACTTGAAAAGCATGTAGAAGTCTGTAATTTTTTATCATAGGTACTCTTCAACTGTGAGTGATGGAATCTAAAAAAAAATCCAGAAAATCACATTGTATGATTTTTAAGTAATTAATTCCATCACTCACAGTTGAAGAGTATACCTATGATAAAAATTACAGACTTCTACATGCTTTGCAAGTGGGAAAACCTGCAAAATCGGCAGTGTATCAAATACGTTCTCCCCACTGTATATGTATATATATTGGTAGTTTCACAATTAAAATGATTGACATTAATAACTAAACATTTCTCATAAAAACAAGGGGATTAGCCAAACCTATTAAATTAGATGTTTGACTTATCGCTCTGCTGTCTTAGCTGGAAACCATGTTGAACTGACTGAAATTCACATCATATATTGGTTTGAATGACTTATCGTGATTGGATATTGGGTAAATCGTCCCCCATGTTTTTATTTATTTATTAAGGATCCATTAGTCTTCCTGTGGTCCGCAACACATACAGTACAATCACACTTAAAAAGCACACAAAACAAAAATCAAAAAATAAAAGCCAAAACAATACATACAATAGATAATAGACAAACCCGTCATCTAAAACAAATCATATCCACAATACACCAAACAGATAAAATGACTGTCTTAAATAGAATTTAAGTTTCCTCTTAAAAATGGATTTACTGTAAATACAGCGGAGATACTCAGGTAGATAATTCCAGAGAGACATTGACCTGTAGGTAAAAGGACGCTGTAAAGCATTTGTTTTTGAACGAGGCAATACAAGCAGATCATTTCTGGACCCTCTAGTGTTATGATCATGAATAGTATTAGTAAGAAAAACTTGAGTTTTACTACTAGTGACCAATTTAAACATTGATAGTGTGTTGAATGAGAGCCAGGAGGGGTGTGGGGTTCGTTCTTATGATTGGCTGAAACAAGGAAGATATCTGATTGGTTGCAGATCATTCCGTGTTTAAAAAAAGACATTTGTGTATTGAGGCAAGTCAGGGGAGTCTCAAAATTCACACACAAATGCAGTGAAGTCCACAGACCACCAATCGTTTGTAAATCAGGTTATATTTGTGTGCATCAGAGATAAATTTGTGCATCTTTTACACACATGTGAATTGTTCTGTGCATTTTCGACTATTGACACTGTTCTAGCTCCATGGACACCAGCGCACACGTCCGATTCATATCGGATTTGTTTCCACGCATGAAAGAGGCCTGAAACTGACCTGAGAACTTCTGAATCCATGGGTTCTGAGTAAGTAAAATGGACCCAAGAAGCAGCCGTCCAACTCCGGGGTCAAAGGCAACAAGGACTTAAGACACGTTGCAGTTTCCCAACTGACCACTGGGGGCTGTTTCAGAAAGTGAGTCGGCCTCCACGGACCCCCGTGTTGAACTTCCAGCAGAAATAGACATATTTACAGTGTGGGACAAATGATGGGTGGGGAATAGTTTGTACCACATGAAGTAAAATGTTATAATGCAACAAATGCAGGTATAATCAGGACTTTTGATTGGCTCTGCAGCTCCTCTGGAAGGAGCCGGGAACCACCGAGAAACAACGTCCGACTGCAATGGGTGTCAGCCACAAATCTGGTCAGGTGTGTCCCTCTGCCACTCCTGCTGCTGTGTTTACTAACCATGAATAGTAATTGTCTTTCTGAGGCTTTTCGGTTTGTTAACGAAGTTTCATTTGATCGCGGTTCTCTAATTTGTCAACTTATGATGGGGGTTGTCCCAGGGCCGGTTCTAGAAAATGATGATCAGAGGGGGTGCACATGCCTGGCATGTTATTCAACACTAAATTATGCATTTTCCTATAATTTCAAGCATAATGATACTATCAAAACAAGAATATTTAAACTGTATTTCAAATGCTTTCTTGCAGCAATATTGCTGCAGAACAAAGAAAATGCTACATTTAGTCTGGGCTAGCTCCCCCATCAGACAATCTAGCAACAGATGTTTCTTACCCTGAAAATAAAACATAGAAATTGAAACTAATTTTATCTATACAGCTCAAAACCATCACTAGACATGACAGTCATTTCAAGTGGAATGATACCAGTCAAACAATAATATTTAAAGTGTCTTTCAAGTGCATTTTTGCAGCAATATCGCTGCAGAACAAAGAAAATGCTACATTTAGTCTGGGCTACCTCACCCATCAGACAATCTAGCAACAGAAAATAAAACATAGAAAAATAAATAACAAAAATAAATATAACCATAAATATAAAATTGCTTGCGTCGTTGTGCTTGAACCACTTCCGAATATCCATCGTTACTTTGTGTTAACGGAGCAGCAGAGAGCAGCGTCTTGCTGGTGCAGGAAACTGCTGGAAGCAGATCAGTGACGGACACTGGCTGATTTATGGTTCCGCGTTGCACAAACGCAGAGCTTACGGTGTAGGATACGCGGGGACGCGAACGTACGGTGCGCGTCGCCGCGTGCACTACGCCGTAGGCTACGCCATCGATTTAACGCAGAACCATAAATCAGGCTTAACGCGCGCGCATTTGTCAGTTTTCTTTTCGCCTTTTCAACTGAGCAAACACATAAACTGAGGGTGCAATGCATGCTGATGCACCCTCGTAGAACCGGGCCTGGGTTGTCCAGTTCTTCTTATAACGTCTATTTGAGCACTGTGGCGTAAATGCAGCCTTTGTTTTTAGACGTTGTGTGTCTTTAAGAAGTAGTTTTGAGTCATCTGACGTTTCACTGTGATTTTTTTTTGTGTTTTATTTAATAAGTTGGCCCCTCTTTCACCTCTTCTAACTAAATCCTAAGTATTCTTACCTCGATAAATGTAAATGTGATGTCTAGAAGTGTGCGGCTGAGACTCAGAAATGCAGCCTTCATGCTGTCAGACACCATTAAGTCCTCTTTCTTCTCTGAAGATGATGAAACCGAGGCCGAGACGGCGGGAAAGCGTCGGCTACACGGATGAGTCGACCGAGCTGAAACGTCGACTCTGAGCTCCGCTGCCGCTCCGACGGATCCACGCCGTGAACACACTCCCGTTTTACAGCCTAATTAAATCCGTGATGCTCAAACCCAGGATGATTTATGTGTCAGATGTTCCTCTCAGCTGATGGCCCGATATAAAAGGTTTAAAGTGAAAGGTAGCCGTACTAAATTTAATGCTTTTCCTATAAAATTAGCTTATCCCTTTAACTGTGATGAATAAATCTCAAGAGCAGGGAAAAAACTTGATCCCCTGCCTGCTTTCCGGGGCCTGTTAACACCAGATATGGAGTTTCAGGGGGGGGTTTCACCTTCTTCTCTAACTTTCTGGAGGCGGGCTGAGATAATCCCTCGTGGATAGAAGATATCTGACCCGACCGGTGAATTTGTGGGAGCCCCGCTGCGCCTCCATCGGGGGATTAGCGGAGCTGAGCTGGAATCAGAGGCGCTGCAGAGATGCAGCTGATGGGCGGAGACGGCCGACAGGTGTGACGCTGCACAAATTCACCGTCGTGGTCTGGTGCATTTAAAAAAAAAGCAGGAAATTTCCTCCCTTGAGCTCGTCTCACGACGGGGTCATTAGACCCAGGGAGGCGGCGGGAAGCTGCTCCGCTGCCTCGACACACACACACACACGAAGTCTAATATAAATATTATATTCATCCATCTCCTCTTAGAAGAACTGAAGGTCAGCGCTCTGAAATAAGAAGAGCGCTCGGCCTCAAAATTCAATTTCTGGTTCATTTCCCGGCTGCGACACAGACTCCGATATATTCACGGGCCGGTTCATCTTACTTACGACACGCCGCCAACGGCGGCTCAAACCCCGCCACGTTCCCGCCCAGCTGCTCGTCCACCTGGACGCTTTTTCATCAGGACATAATCACCGTGTCACAGTTTTGTTATTTAGTTCCTGCTTTATTTTGAAACCCGTGTCTTTGTTTCAGTTCTGTCTTGACTTCCCTTGTTCCAATCTGCCCTGATTGTCTGCACCTGTGTCTCATCAACCCTTCTGTTTATATCTTGTCTTGTCCTGCTGGTCTGTAATGTTTCATCCCTCCAGGTTTCAGGGCAGGTTTTTGTACTTTTGTCATGTTCTGGTTTCTTTGCAATCCTGCTCAGCAGTGCTTTTCTTTGTTTTAAGTTTTAAATAAAACAGGTTTTCTGTAACTACTGCCTCCTGATCTCCTGCATCTGGGTCCTGTCCTCCAAGACCTTGACAGATGATTATGACCTCAGATCAACAAACGTGACATCGTGCAGCGTTTATCGAACACTATTCTATCTATCTATCTGCAAAGGTGTGGCCTCCCTCACATTCCTGTACAAATGTTTGTGCTTCAAGTTACTTTGTGTCCCTGTTAGAATTGTAGTTCTCAAGACCACTTTTTTGTGGTCTCGGTCTCTCCAGTTCTTGGACTTGGATAATTGAGAGGCCGTTGCACACCAAGGTGACAGAATCTGGTGATCACCAGTTCTTCAGTGTAACTGGCTACTATAATGGTAAATACTGTAATTTCAAGTTGATAATTGTATCTTTAATATATCAAATTTAGGTTTCATCTCCAAATTAAGTCCAATTCAAATCAGTAACATTTACTCTTCATTCCTTTTCTGAGGTGGAGGGGGGTGTTGGAGCTGGTTATTCTGCTAGAGGACTTTGGGACTAGTTAGTAGTCGTGTCAATCCTTAAAAGCACTGGAGTCAATCCTCCAATAGTGTAGAAATAGCGGTAGTGCAGTCGCCACACATATCTGATCTCAGCTGATGGATGAAAACATTTATAGTGAGTTCAACATCATCATGAAAAAGCAGTTTTTTCCCGTCTGCAGCCGTCCTCATCAACAAGGCCCCGGACCCCCCTCTCCCCCGTCCCACTCTACGTTACATTAACGTAATATTCCAATCCCGTAACTTTTGTACAGACTCATATCCGGCACTTTAAAACCTCATATTGTACATTTCTGTTTATACATTTTATTCTATCTCTTATTCTATCTCTTATATATTTGTTTGTTTTTATATTTTTATTTTATTAGGGCCCGAGCACCTTCAGTGCGAAGGCCCTATTGTATCTGTAGGAATTTTTCTTTCTTTTTCTTCTGACGAAAGGAGGGCCTTTTTGCCCCCCTAAACGTCCCCAAAAAGTCACCAAATTTTGCATGCAAGTCAGGCCTGGCGAAAAATTTGATATTTAATAGTTTGCATTAATGGGCGTGGCAAAATGGCTCAACAGCGCCCCCTTGAAAACTTTGTGCCTCAAGCCCCACAATACGGTTTGTCGTACATGCACGAAAATCGGTACACACCTGTATCATGGCGCAACTTAAACAAAAGTCTCTTGGGGTCATGCCCGAAACCGAACAGGATGTCGGCCATTTTGAATTAAACGTGTCATTTTGGCGAAATGTATGCCATTCCTTTGGCAGTTAATTCAGCCCGAACCGTAACGTGCCCCCAGGTGTGTTATACATAAAAATGTGCGTCTCCATCGTGCGACACCACGCATTACTTTTCTCTTTCAAAAGCGTTACCGTGGAGACGCTAGACGCAAAAAAGCTTGCCCACCCTTCATCTGATTGGTTCAGACAGAAAAAACTTTGAGCCTCAAGCCCCATAATACGGTTTGACGTACATGAACGAAAATCGGTACACACCTGTATCATGTCGCAACTAAAAGAAAAGTCTCTTGGCGCCATGGCCGAAACCGAACAGGAAGTCGGCCATTTTGAACATTCTGAATTAATCGCGTAATTTTGGAGCAATATATGCCATTCCTTCGAGAGTTAATTCAGCCCGAACCGTATCGTGAACCCAGATGTGTTATACATCAAAATATGCGTCTCCATCCTGCGACTACACGCATTACTTTTCTCTTTCAAAAGTGTTACCGTGGCGACGCTAGACGCCAACAAGCGCACCCCCCCTTCATCTGATTGGTCCATATTTGATAATTCCCCAAAAGGCACCAAATTTGGCATGCAAGCCAGGCCTGGCGATAAATTTGATATTTCATGGTTTGCATTAATGGGCGTGGCAAAATGGCTCAACAGCGCCCCCCGGAAAACTTTGTGCCTCAAGCCCCACAATACGGTTTGACGTACATGGACGAAAATCGCTACACACCTGTATCATGTCGCAACTTAAAGAAAAGTCTCTTGGAGCCATGGCCGAAACCGAACAGGAAGTCGGCCATTTTGAATAAATTGTGTCATTTTGGCGAAATTTATGCCATTCATTCGGCAGTTAATTCAGCCCGAACCGCAACGTGCACCCACATGTGTTATACATCAAAATGTGCGTCTACATCCTGCGACACCACGCATTACTTTTCTCTTTCAAAAGTGTTACCGTGGCGACGCTAGACGCCAAAAGGCGCGCCCCCCCTTCATGTGATTGGTCCATATTTGATAGTTCTCCAAAAGTCACCAAATTTTGCATGCAAGCCAGACTTGGCGATAAATTTGATATTTCATGGTTTGCATTAATGGGCGTGGCCTAACGGCTCAACAGCGCCCCCTAGAATACTTTTATCTGCCATAACTTTTGAATGGTTTGACATAGGAAGTTGTGGGTGGTGTCATGGGACTCTGTAATGAGTCCTTAAGCTTCGTTGGCCTTAATAAGCCCCGCCCCTTCTTCTGATTGGTTGTCCCTTTTTTCTGCTATAACTTTTGAATGGTTTAACATAGGAAGTCGTGGGTGGTGTCATTTCTGATATGCTTATGGGGGGCGGTGGCCGTGAGTGCGAGGGCCCGATCATCGCTGCTTGCAGCTTTAATTTTTATTGTATTGCACCAATCACCACAACAAATTCCTTGTGTGTGTTAACAAACTTGGCAATAAACCCTTTTCTGATTCGGATTCTGGTTCTGATTCATCCACTTCTCTGTGTTATTGTGAGTTGAATACAAGCTCATATGGAAACTAGCTGAACCAGGATGGAGCTGATGTTCTACAATCACGCAGGATCAGGAAATAACTAGGTTTGTGTGCCAGGGTGGAGGAGCAGCCACTCAGCTGATTGGGCACACCTGTGCCCAATCAACCTCTCCACCCTGCCTGGTTTCTTGAGTAGCGGCTGCACACCAGCAAGGGTCTCTGCTGAGAGGAAGCTGCTGAGTCTGGCACGTGTGTCTTGGGTGCAAATAAATGTTTCCTGCACAAAAACCCTGTGTCCTCTGTCCTGTCGGGTGACCCCGTAGCACTAGCCTTGCTACAGTTTTTTTTTGGTCTTGAGCTGAACTAGTCTTGGTCTCAATACTCTCTGGTCTTGTCTTGGTCTCGGCTTAGGCGTCTTGACTACAAGTCTAGTCCCTGTAGACTCGTTTCTCAGTAATTGTTTTGTGTGCTATTGTGTGCTATTAGTTTGTCTACATTTTGAACGTCTCTGAAATTGTTTCTCGTTCACGTTTTTTTTATGATGAATTGTTTTCCCACGTTGACATTTTCCATCTATGTGTAGCTATTTTCAGTCCTGTGGTGGTTTTTGACTCCCGTTGCGTCTCTTGGTGGGTCGTTGTGAGTTATGGACGCGGCGGGAGGCTGTGCGGTAACCTCTAAAACCCCCCGCTGGAGTGGGTGCAGCTCCTGCGCAGTCATCCATCTCCACTTAGCATCAGAACTGAAGGTCAACTTTCCCAAATAAGAAGCGGTCGGCCTCAAAATTCAATTTCTGGTTCATTTCCAGGCTGCGACACAGATGTTAATGCAGCTGGTTCATTTTACACGCTTCCACTCTGCAGACGAGCCACCGCCGTAATGTAACCGCCAACCCACTTACGACACGCCGCCGCATCCAAGTCGGGCCGCGCGCTCTGCCAACTAAATTAGTGAGAGATCATTGATCACCCACGGCCTGAACGAGAGCTGAGGATTAATTAGATTGAGAGATCAGAGAGTGATGAAGGAAAAATGTGAGAAAGACAGGAGCAGGGCCGTCTGGCTGAGGAGGAACAGACACAAACATGTGGATTTATAGACTTGTATATAAATATATATATATTCATTCATTCATTATCTTACCCGCTTTATCCCTTGCGGGGTCACGGGGGTCTGCTGGAGCCTATCCCAGCTCATTTCAGGTGAGAGGCAGGGGTTACACCCTGGACAGGTCACCAGTCCATCACAGGGCCACATATAGACACACAAACCATGCTTACAATCACACTCACGCTCACACCTACGGGCAATTTTAGAATCATCAATTAACCTAGCGTGCATGTTTTTGGACTGTGGGAGGAAGCCGGAGTACCCGGAGAAAACCCACGCAAGCACGGGGAGAACATGCAAACTCCACACAGAAAGGCCCCTGCCGGGCCTGGGAGTCGAACCGGGGACCTTCTTGCTGTGAGGCAACAGTGCTTAGCACTTAGGTGGCTAACAGTGGTTAGCCACCACTAAGCCATAAATATTTATATATATATATATATATAAATATATCGGATGACTTTCAACGACAATGGTCAGAAACTTTATTTGACTGAAGCAGCCGATCAGAGATATCAGAGACCACGAAGACAAAGAGGAACGTGGTCATCTTCAGATTGTGGGGCCCTCAGCTCTAAATGGTAACATCAAGCACTGAAACTTTGGTTTATTTTTACACATCTTTATTTATATTATGTTATACTATTCAACTTTTCTTTCTTTATGGTTTATTGGTGCGGCGAGCCGTGGCTGAGGAGATGTTGGAGCCTCCAGGATGCAGCTGCCAGAAATAAAGGCGATTGGGACTTTACCAAGGACAGCTACATCATGGGGGGAAATCATGGGCTGTTTGTGTAAATATTCACTATAATTTAACTTCATTAGTTTAATTACTTACTTAGAGATTAAGTTAGAGCAACTGCCATCCTCAATGTTTGTTTAGATTATTTGTTAACAGTGTTTAGTATTTTACGGTGTGTGTTTGTGTGTATTTAAGTTCCTTGTATGAGTTTTTTCAGGTCAGTTTGGTTTTGTTTCAGTTTGGTGGCTGTTATTGTTTAGTTGCTTTATTTTTTACATCTTTTAAGGGACTATCTTGTAAAAAGTTGGTCACCTGCTGGGAGGGGGGCGGGCCTTGCTGGCGGGGGTTTCCTCCTGTCCCTCTTCTGGTCCTCCGTGGGGCGGCTGGTGGCCGGGGTTCGGGTTTCTTCCATGTCGGCTTCTGGTCTCTCGGGTGGCGGGGTTGTGCCCTCCTTCCTCCACTATAGTTGCAATTCAGGTAAAGCCTTGTTCTCACTTTGCACTCAAACACTTTAACACAGACATACACACCTGCTCACTCACCCCACAGTTTTGGGGGACAGATAATCGCAGTAGCCTAGTCCTGATTTAGTTTTGGAGACCTGGAATGGTTGCTGTTTGTGTCTCTGCCTGTTCCCGTTTCTGTTTGTTTTCTCTCTTGCAGATTCCAAAGGCTTGTGTTCCCGTTTTTCTTTTTTTTACCTATATTTAACGCAAATATACCACATATAAATACACTTCAGTACACCAAGCCAAAGAACACCTTATAAGGTCAAGTACAATTTTTAAAGCATGTTTTGGAGCACCTCTGCGAACTGAGACCATATATTAATATTCTTCTCTCTTGCACCATGTAACCGGGCTATCGAGAGTTCCATATACACGATATCTACAAAATTGAGAGCCCATTCTTGGAATGTTAAAATATGAGGAGTTTTCCATCTCATAGCCACAATTTTCTTTGCTGCTGTTAATCCCGCAAGAAAGATGCGTTCTTGTGTACGTTCCAAATGTAACTGGGATATGTCATTTAACAAAAATATGGTTGGGGATGGTGTGATATTAATAGTAAAAATTAATGAAAGTTTAGAAGCAACCATCCTCCAAAACTCAAAAACTCCTTGGCATTCCCAAATCATATGATAAAAAGTACCAATTTCATTGGAGGTACACAAAGTACAGTATGAAGTATTTAATAATTTCATCGCACATAACCGTCGAGGAGTTAGATAAGTTCTATGTATATAATTGAAATGAATTAATTGATGGTCGAGGTTCCTAGAGGTGAGTAAAATATTTGACCAGATGTTATTCCAATTAAAATCTACATCCAAATCTGGAATATCGCTCCTCCACCGAGCGTCCACAGTTAGGGGCATATAGCCAGATTTTAAAATAAATTCATATAACAAAGAAACCAGACCTTTAGATCTACTTGCTTTGCAGATGCGCTCATGTATAGGGTGTATTGTAAGGGCAGACTGCCACGGGACCCCGTAGGCTTTCATAAATGATCTCAGTTGCAAATAGAAAAAAAAAGAAGTACCAGGTAACTTAAAAATTTCACAAAGCTTCTGAAACGAGCACAGTCCGTTTTCGTCAAACACATCCCCCAATGTATGAACACCTTTTGTCTTCCACCCAGGGAAACTGATGGGACATCCGTCTATTAGAAGGCCGAGATTATTAAATATCGGGGAAAACATATTCCATTTTCCATCAATCTTACACATCTTTTCCACAGATCTCCATACCATTACAAGGTGAGCAACAATTGGCCCAAACTGCGCTTTGCATTGACTAGTAGTGATGTTAGAAAATAAAAGATCTCTCAACTCAAAGGGGTGAACCAAACTCTCTTCAAGCTCTCGCCATGACACCATAAAGGTCGGGTCAAACCATTTCAAAAGGGGGCGAAGGGTGAAAGCCTAATAATACAGTTTAAAATTAGGTAACGATAGGCCACCATCAGCCCTAGCTCGTTGTAATAATGAAAATTTGATTCGGGGGCGTTTCCCGTGCCATAAAAATTTGGAGACTGCAGAATTAAGTTTTGTCCAGAACTGTGGTGGTGCTGGTAACGGGAGCATGGAGCTAATAAAATTAACACGAGGTAGAATATTCATCTTTATAATCGAAATTCTAGCTTGTAAAGAGTTAGGCAATGACGACCACCTATCTAAATCGAGAGAAATGTTATTCAATGTATCACCATAATTGTTCTTCACGATAGTCTGAATTGATGGAAATATATTAATACCTAGGTATTTAAATTGACTGACCACTGGGATTATGGGTGGCAGAGTGGCAGATCTTGCTGTATCATTAAGGGGTAGAAGAGCTGATTTTGTCCAATTTATTTTGTAACCTGAAATGTCACCAAATTGATTGAAAATATGTAAAATATGAGAGATTGACTGGGGTGCCTGATTTCTAAACAAAAGAATATCATCAGCATACAATGAAATATGATGGTTAGTACCATTAATCGAGATTGGAGTGATGTTGGAAGATTGACGGACCATCTCAGCCAACGGTTCAAGTGAGAGCGCAAACAGTAGTGGGCTCAGAGGGCAGCCTTGTCGGGAAGACCTACAAACCTTAAATGGTGATGAACAACTCTTTCCCGTCAACACCATTGCTGTTGGGTTAGAGTATAAAACTTTAATATAGTTAATGAATGTGGTACCAAACCCCATCTTTTCCAACACTGACCATAGATAAGGCTATTCAAGGCGATCAAATGCCTTCATTGCATCCGGTGACAACACAGCGGCAGGTGAGCCTATGGTGGAGGCCTTGTCTATAATGTGTAGTAATCTCCTGACATTATCAGATGCCAATCTTGTCCCAATGAAACCTGTTTGTTCACAATGAACTAACTTAGTCATATGACCTTGTAAACGGCGTGCAAGTACCTTAGCAAATATTTTGAGGTCAGAATTAAGCAGTGAAAGCGGTCTGTAATTTGAACACTCTGTAGGATCTTTATTCTTTTTCAATAATAAGGAGATAATAGCTAAATTAACATCTCTAGAAAAGGTTCCCTTTTCAATGGCATATTGAAACATATCAGATAATATTGGTCCTAATTCACTCCAAAATATAGCATAAAATTCAGGTGGGATCCCATCAAATCCGGGAGATCGCTCTTTACGCATCTGGTCTATTGCCTCTTTAATCTCTTCTAGGGAGAAAGGAGCATCAAGGTTGCGAGCGTCCAAATCAGTCAATTTTGGTTGCTGAGTCATGGCCAAAAACTCATTACACTTGTCTGCATTATGTATAATCTCAGAGGAATAAAGATCTGCATAAAATGAACGAAATGTTGTATTGACCTGTTTTGGTTCTGTAAGTATGGTCCCTTCTGTTGATTTAACGCTAAGAATATCTGCAAACTGTTCAGTATGTTTGAGTCTTAAGGCCAAAAGATGGCTAGGCCTCGCACCATTAAAATAATAATTTTGTCTCGTACGCTTCATGAAAAAACTCTGAACGCCGCTTAAGAATTGAATTAATTTCTTTTTTGACTAACTCCTTCTGAATCGCTATGTTGTCACTGAAGCTGCTTTGTAAAGATGCATCTAATATCGCATACTGAGCCTCCAATTTTTCCAGTTTTGCAGATCTCAATTTTCGTGTTCCCGTTTTTCTTGTATTAATCTTATTTCAGACTAGCAGCAGATGCTTGGAGTCTGAAATAGATGTTTAAAAAAAAAAAGAAGCTTCATACAATAATGAGAAAACTGGCTTAAAGGCTTCTGGCCTGTTGTTGCTGGTACCTCCTGAGTATTAATAAAAAAAGGAGGAAACTATTTTTCTTTAAAATCTTTGTGTCTTTGTGCTTAACCGGCTTGGTCCGTCACAGGGTGCTGTAATGCTTTGTGAACGCAGATGTGGTGCCTTCGTAGGATGCTGAGATGCTCAGCTGGAGTGTGAAAAGGGGTCATGATGTCACCAGCTCAGGCAGCGGGAAAGGATGATGTAACTGGTCTGCTGTCGAGACATTTCTAAAGCTGAAAGCTTTTGAGAGCAGACAGAAGAACAAGTGATCAACCTCTTTTTTGTATTTATTTTTCTATAATTTGGTTCATTTTTCAGCCTTCGGAGATGTCGGCGTCTCTGGTTCCTCCAGTTCACGGCTGTCGTGCTCCGGATCTGCTGCTGCTCACATTTACGGGTTTGTCATTCTTAAAAAACGTGAGTAACCTCTCAAAGTTTTGTTCATCTGTAGCTTGGGTTTGGACATCTGTGCTCCTCCCGCCCTCCATGAACAGCCTGCAGAGATTTGACCAATCGGAGCACACTTGAGACGATATCCTCTTGAAGTCGAGGAGAAGTTATTCAGGATGTTTTTCTTTATCGCTCTGAAGTAATTACAGGACGTTGGGAGGAGTGATAGATGTGACGCTGATGTAGAAGACAAAAGCACCTGCTCCAAATGTAATTTAGCTCCAAGTACATTGTATCTGTGATCTTCAACCCTTCACCGGTAATAAATACACTCGATATTACATCCTGTTTTTCAATAGACTCTGTGCTTCTCCAGTAATTTTTTTCATCTGCATGAATATCCTCTGTCCTCCTCCTGCATTTCTGTGTATTATTGGACTTTTGCATGAAAATAATCCTGCCAAACTGATAGATGCCAACACATGGGCCCATTTGGAAACCAGGACATTTATGGGTTCAGTGCAAATCAAGTTTATGCCGGCGCACACTGCCTCCGAGACATATCCACAGACCTGGGCTAGTAAGTCCCACATGACAAAAACATTCACCTTCGGCATTTTCTGCTGTAACAAAATCCAGAACCGTGGAAAGCATCGCACGGCGCTGAAGCAGCGTTAGCAGACCGAGGTCCCTCTATTGTGCAAAGACCATTTTAACACATGAAGTTGGTCTAGAAAATTCAAATAAGTTTCTTTTAAAGCCCGATTGCAAAAGAAAACATCAAATAGGGCTCAGAGGAGGCCCCAGAAAAGAAAGAGGCGGCGCTTTTTAGACCTGAAAAATCTCAGAAACGACTTGCTGACGTCACGTCGGGTTGAATCAAACATCTGTGCATCCTGGACCAACAGATACACCTGCCTGCATCTGGTAGATCTCAAACGGCGATCCACAAGGATCAATGGACATCACACCAGTGGGAGGAGATGAGGTTCTCCTCTATGAAGCATGGAGGTGGAGTTATAATGATGTGGGTGACACTGATGGACACTCATTCATTTATAATGTGGCTAAGGTTAGGATGGGTTTTAATTGGTCCTTTTTTTTTAATCTTCATTTTTTTGTCATGTTTTGGCTGAATTGACTAAGTTTCCAGTTTTGTTTTACAACCACCGCTTCCTTGTCCATTCTGATGAGTTTTAGCTCTCCCTTGGCTCGTATATGACCTTCTACAGTCCTTTCCTGAGAACTTCTCCTTGAGCCCTGGGGGAAACGAGGCCAAGGAGAGATGGAGAGAGACTTTGAAAATACAACATGAATCACATTTACTGTATTTTCCGCACCATAAGGCACTTCAACTCATTAAATCTCCTCAAAAAGGGCAGTGCCCCTATACTCCGGGGCGCCTTATATGAATGTTGTTGTTCTTACTGACCTGGAACCAGTTTTATGTGGTACACTGCACATAACAAATCTGTCAACATGTTTTAGTGACTTTGGTAGTGAAGCCGCTCCGCTTGATCGATGGTCGGACCTTTCACACATTAAAGTTGGTCCTTGGATACGGGATGCAACGTCGGACAACCTTAGATAACTAATTATGTAGCGCTGCAAGCAACCATCATCTAGTCAATGTTACATTATTAGATGTCAAGCCAACATTAGGTTTTTAGCATAAACCCAATTTTCAAATCTTTTGCATCATCCAGTTATAATCAAATGTTGGAATACAATGTTGTTCCAACCTCACACTAACTTCAGATGAACCAATCAGAGAACAGGACGTAGTATGACGCTTACCTCCAACACTTTTTGTTTGTGGATGTGTGGAAGATGAATGATTTAAAATGTGAAAGTATTTTTCTGTTTTAGTTACAACTGAGTTATTGTGAACGAGTTGAATAAAGTTTGAATAACCAGACTGTTTTGTTTCACTTTATATGTTGTATATGGTGCTCCTAATGGTCCGCAAAATACGGTACTATGAGACATGGTGACCCTTATCAAGTTGCACCTGCTGAGTATTGTGGGACGGAAATAGCTCCGGTCTTTCATGATCCGTGGTCCAGTGTTGCTAAGGGAGGTAACAAAGGAAGCACTAAAGATTGCCAGTTTGGAGGGTTTAGGCCGGGATCGGCTCCCGCCTGACCCTGAGTTGGATCTAGCAGATTTAGATGGATGTTATTTGGGGATTTCTCTGACTTGCGGGTTGTGTTTCATTCCAGCATCTTGATCAAAGGTTTCCAGTTTTGGGCGTTAACCGGCTTCCTCCTGTGAGCCTCCAGCAGGGTTCTCCGCTCTACACACTCAGTTAAAACACACCTCTGGGCTCTGTGGGCGTGTTTGACCGGGAGCCAGCGATGCTGAGATCTTATCTGCTTTCAGACTTCAGGAAACTATAACTACCAGGAGAAGTTTTAACTTCTTCTTTGTGCCTACACTGCCAGACTTGATACAGTGACTGTTTCAGATGTGGTCAGTTGTTCTCATGTCACCGTTTAATAGGGGTGTAACAATATATCGTGCCACAAAATTTTGCGATACAAAAACGTCACCAAACGTGTCGTGGAGGTGACAAAGTGTATTGCGATATCGGGTTATTAATATTAATCTATTGTTTTGACTAGTAACGCGCATCCGACCGCGCGTGCCGACCGCGCCTCGACCCGCGGACCAAAATCTTACTCCGCTCAGAAGAAACTAGTACCGTTTTGCGGTCCCGATCACGGGACTCTTGCAGGGTTTTGAGCTCTGAACTTTTAAGTCTAGTGTAGAGTTAAGCCTTACCTTATTAAATTAAACCTTTTTCGGGTCGTGAGTAGGATAAACACGGGGGCAACTTCTGCTGAGTTCCAGTGTACTTTAATGTCCCTCAACAGTGTAGGATTTTAGAACATCAACACAGCACCTAGTGCCGTACTGTGGCGTATCACTCCGCCCAATCTAAAACAGACTAATCACTACAGATAAACTGACTAGTTTAATTATAGTCCCTAATTTACATCAGAATATAAAGAATATATTTATAAAATAATGAACCCTGAATTACCAAAATAACCTTCTTAACAAAAATAAATCTCCTCTTACACTTATAAGGTGAGCATGAATCAATCTGTTTTATGATGTAAAATTGTATGTATTTATTTACTTGTATTTATTTATTTAATTTTAGTTGTTAAATTTCTGGAAAAGAAAAAAGTCAGATCATACATGAGAGAAACTATTCAGTTTGTGGCAAAATATTTTTACTTGTAGAAACTGAAGATGCATAATGCAAACCTGACAATTACTTTTAGTTCAGTTTGTGGAAAATGGTTGGCCTGGCTTTCTCTTTAAAAATTAAACAGTTATAAAGCATTACAAACTGTAACAATAGGGCAAATGCACAGCATTGTTTTGTATTTTGTATTTTCTTTCAAATAAAAGACCATTTTTTCTAGTCATATGTTCCTCATGCAAGGTTGTTAAAAAAATACTGCTATAATATCGTATTGTATCGTTATCGTGACCTCAATATCGTGTATCGTACCTTATCGTCCTAAAGTTGGCTTTCTTGGGCTGCCACCCGCCAACTAGCTGTTACGTCACTTCAGCGTTTCCCACCATGGCACTATGCCTGCTAATGCAGAAAAGTTGCAGTTCCTCAATTGACCACTAGGGACTGGCTCCACCAACTCCTCTGGGAAGATGTCCAACTTTACAGAGGAGATAAAGGTATCATTCACATTTATTTCACATGTATGACAAATGGACATCAAGTAAAGATTTATTAATTAGGGGTGTAGTCGTTTGACAGTGCTGCTTAGCTCTTAGCACTGTCTAAACTTGACGTCTAAGTCATAAATGAAGACCTAACATAGTTAATTTTTATATTAAAGAGGATAATGGCTATCAACTGTGCTAAGAGGCCACTACAGCTAGCTTTGGGTTTTGGGTTAACCAGAGGATCCCACCAAGTGGACCAACCAGACCAATAACATCTGAACCATTGGAATGTTCTGAATGCTCCTCGTTGGGAAGAGTGTGGAGTGAAGAGAAAACTTATAAAAACTCGGGAATGATCACACTTGATAATTTAAGACATATATTTTATTCATCATTTATTTCTCTTTAGAAAAAGCTCCATATTCCAGCTTTAATGAGCTCCGGCCTAATTTGCATCTCAGCAGGTTTGCCGAGGTGTGTTTGATCTGACCTCAACTGCAATATTTCCTGGATTCATTTCAACTTGGCTTCAAAGACAAAGAGGCTTTGGGCAGCTTGACTACTTTAAACTACCTCATAAAGCATATTTCTAAGCAGCAAGGCCAATTTCAGGCTCAAAGGAGACACAGTTTGAAAGGATGAGCAGTAATGTTAAAGAATATTCAAGTAGGGAGAGGTGTCTCGCGTTACCACTGATGGTACTTTGATTAATCTGCTGTTTGTCACTGTTTGCTCATTTGGCATCTGATCTGGGGAAGTTTTGAGTCCATCCGCCTGAATCTGTCGTCACCCTCAAATAGATCCCAAACCAGATAGTTTTCTGGGACAGTTCTACCCAGGTCAGTGAGAGGGGTACCAGGCTCTGTTCGCATGAGATAACGTTTTGCTAAACGTTCAGTATGGCTGAAATGTAGAAATATACTGTATAAACAGGAGAAACCTGGAAGTAGAGGTGATTTTGAATTTGTGATTCACAACTTATTCTGAGTGAATTTAGGATGAGTTGTTGAATTTGCCATTAATAGTTGAGACCAGTAATAAGAATTGATAATGTTAGTTAACTGAATCAGTAATTTTAAGTTGAATTGCTGGCTTATAAACATGAGTTAATATAACTTGAAAAGGTAATTGGTATAAATATAGTTTGGTTATTTTAACTAAAAAAATCTGACAATAATTTTATGTTCGTTTGACAAAAGAAAGCAAGTTTTCTCAAATGCATAATGTAATACGGTGAGTTGTTTCAACCCATACCCCCTTTTCCACCAAAACGGTTCCAGGGCTGGTTCTGGTCCAGTGCTGAGTTTGGAACCGGGATTTCTGTTTCCACTGACAAAGAACTGGCTCCGGGCCAGAAGAACCGGTTCCAAGGTAGCACCAACTATCTGCTGCTTACGTAAGTGGAGGAGGGCGGAGTTATTAAGACGAGCGGCAATAGCAAGACTGTGAGACGGCTACTTTTCAAATAAGTGGTTAATTAATCTGGATGCAGTAAAGCATCAGTGGTCTGAGGAGGAGACAACCTGTCTTTTAGAGATGTGTCCACGGAGGTTCTACGTGGACCAAGTCCTATTAGAGCAAATACCTTGTTGTTGCTTCAACTTTCACGCAAACGCAGCGATGTAACTGACGTTTACAGCGACATAATGACGTGGCTCCCCTTAGTACCCGAGCTTTGGAAAAACAAACCAGTTCTCAGCTGGTTCCCCAGTTGAAGGAGTTGTGAACCAGAACCAGGACCGTCCCAGAACCAGCCCTGGAACCGGTTTGGTGGAAAAGGAGTAGTAGAGTATCAAGTTCAAACAATTAATCGTTATTTAAAAAATTGGTATAACTGGGTGTTGTGAGTTCAAATTGCACATAACTGTATGTTAACTTAACATGAGACAGCAAGTTTTCTTTACTGGATAATACAATATCATCAGTTTCTGTCAGTGGTTGACATTTCCCCCAGTTTGTTTCTGTTTTGCCCCGCCTGTGTCCCATCTGCCCTGATTGTCTGCACCTGTGTCTCGTTGTGTCTCGTTATCCCCTGTGTATATCTGGTCTTGTCTTTCCCTTGCTCCTTGTGGTTCCGTACTGTCTTCCTCCATGTGTCCTGCCTGTTTTTGCTCCAGTTTTCTGATCCCTGTTTTTGTGCTTTGATCCTGCTAAGCAGCGCTTTGGTTTCTGGTCCTTGCCTTTTCTTTGGAATAATCCCTTTTTTGTTGAACTCCTGCCTTCGCTCTCCTGCATCTGGGTCCTCACCACACCAGTCCTGACAGTTTCCTCAACTCAGGAATATCAGGTTCAAACAATTAATAATCATGTATCCAGTAACATAGGAAACTTACCTTTCTGAGTTTAAACAAGTCTTTCCTTGAAGCTGATTTGACTTATGTTTTTAAGGCAGCAAATGAGGTTATGTTTTTAAGTTGAATAACCTAATAATTCTTACAGTGTAAGAATTCATCTCATGATAATCATCTCATGATAATTGTGTGATAGTCATATCCTGTGGTACCAGGGCCCGTTCACATGAGATAATGTTTGGTGAGTATGATTCAGACATTCAGTCCGAAGCAGAGGAGAGGAAAAGCCAGCACTGCCTCACCTATGAACACATCTTTCACAACAGTCAAAGGTACCCGAAGTCGACCTCTGCTGTGCGTTTACCTCTCGGCCTGATGCCGCAGGAGCTCAGGTGTAAATTGATCGTTGTTTCAAAAGCACAGGGGGGTCGGCCGCCTCGTTCCTGCTCCTGTAAAGTCATTACTCTCATTCACAAACATCCATCTCCGAGCAGAGACTCCAGGACAGAGCCCAGTTGGAGCCCTTCCTTTCTTTACCTTTTTTTTTCTACCTGGGATAAACTCAATCTCGCATCAGTGTATCCAATTATACAGCCTCGCCATCCTCATTCAGCGTGAGGTCACCTTAACTCCTATCTCGTCCCCGTTGAGTGGAGATTGAAAGGGGAAGGTGATTGGATGATCGTGTTGGCGGTTGGTGGTAATGGGGGCGGGGGGTGACAGCTGGAGTGTGAGGCCAACAGCGACAGGAAGGTGGTCAGTTGAAGGATGACTCCGTTTTCAGTCTATTTTGTGCCATTGTGTGTGTATTCCTGCAGCTTTTGTGTATAAATCTATTTAAAGATACGCTGCATCTATTGTGCATCCGGTGTTTTGCAAACAGTTTTCCAAAGCTCGCCCAAACGGGACTGAATAAATTCATGAATGGTTGCTTAACAGCCCATCAAGTGGAGACTACGGCAGTCTCTGCTTCTGAAGCTACGGGGCTTCTCCTTGAAAAATAGTCATTTAGAAAGAAATTTGTCGACTAATGGATTTCTGATCTTGAGCTGAAGGTGACTCAAATGTGGGAAAGTGTTTTTTCTTTAGTGGATGGAAACTTCCTGCAGAGGGTCAGTGAAACCTTGGGGGATGTGATGACTGGGTGGAAACTGATAAGCCATTTTGGTTTTAATAAGTAAGTTTGAAGTTGTTTTGGGCTTTTTACAAATATTTACAACACCTGTAAAAGTTATTAGAATCATTTCACATTTTAAGGACAATAATACCAGACAATAATACCAGAAAGGTATAAAAGCAGGTATCCTACCTGCATTTTTTTGCACTGTTTTTCTTTCTTTCCCGTGTTGAGGGTACTGCTGCTGCACAAAGTGAGTTTCCCCATTGAGGGAGAAATAAAGGACAATCTAATCTAAACTAATCTAAGGATAACTTTAAGTTTCTCACTCTACCTCCATCAAAAGTCCAAGAACTCACTTTAGCTGTTTTTGTCATGATCTTATTCTTTCTACTTGCCACTCATGACCGAGGTGAGGGTAAGAACGGAGATCCAGCTGCTGACGCTGCCCCACATCAGTTTGTTCATCTTCGTGAACGAGAGCTGAACTCGTCCACTTGAGACGGCAGCGCATCCCAAACCCGGAGAAGACACGAACCGAAAAGAGGGTCGACTTTATCTCTGGAACCATTTGATCACAGAGCCTGAAACAACAGTAGGGATTAAACCTGTTTAAACGACGCTAAACTTGAAGGTTGCTGTTGTCGATACTCATTAGTTCATAGTCAAGTTGAATAATAAGGACCTGAACCTTTATGAATGAATTTAAAAGCTGGGAAAACTCCCCTTTGTCTGTTTATGCTCAGGCACAGATAATGAGCTTCAGGTTGAGAGGAGGTAACTACTCATACCGGTAAGTCTGGACCCAGTAAATGGATCAGGGAGCGTCATTTTACAGAGAATGGTATCACTTCCTCCCAACTGGCCAGAAAAGCTCACTCTGACTGCTTTTTGTTGCCGATTTCTTCTTTTTTAAAGCAGCGGCTTCATCAGTTATGAACGTGCGTTAAATAATAGATGGGTAGTGGAGGGAGGGGGGTGTGAGGAAAGCATGAACCACACGAGCGTCATGTATGGTGCGTGAGAGCCGTTTACGAGGTGGCAACTTTCTCACAACTCCAACATCTGGTCTTGGAGCTATGCAGGGGGATCGTTCCCAGAGCCTAATGGGCTCCTCTTTCCACTGATCTTAATTAAATAGCAGTTATTTAACCCTATCAGCACACGAACAAACGTGTAAACAGAAACTGATAAATGAAAAGACAAGCGTACCGTTAGACCCACTGTCTCAGTTCCTCTTTTCCTTTGAACCTTCACGCCAAACTTGATCCTCACAACACTTGACACGTCTCATGTCTGCATTAAATATGAAATTTGCATGGCCAGAACCCAGGTTTTCTCCTAGTTAGGGAACTTTTGGACAAATGTGGCCCATTTGTCCAAAAATGTGGTACTTGTCAGAACCATAACTGAGCCGCAGGTAACAAAGGTAGTGCCCATTATCCTCAAATGAAGCTAACATTAGCCAGTTAATTCACACATTAGTTTATTCATTCATAGTCCAGACACAATTTGATCCTGTTCAAACGATGGTGCACATTCAATTTTTACTAGAATTAGCTGATTTGTTACGTATCACTAAACAAACTTTTATATTTCTGGACTGTAGCCGGCGCACACGGAAAACTCACAGAAGCACAGAAAGGACATGCAAAAAGCCTTGTAGATGTAAAGCTGAAATATTGTCCACTAACTCATCCGTGGCGACTGAATAATTCATCAGAATAATTCAAATCTCGTGAGCTAGGTGGTTAAACAAGAAAGAACTGCCACATGTGTCACAGCCCGCTGTCCTGCAACTCTTTATCTCTCCGTACACCACGAAGTTCGGGGTTGCAGCAACGTTTTGTCCGTCCGTCAAACGTGCATGGTCAGGAGATCCAGAAACGTGTACGACTGACTTAGCACTCATGGCTGATACGGCCCGTGAAGAGGATGTGTTGTTTGAAAACGGCGCCTCCTGTTCTTAACCGTGATAACACAGTACACAACGTTAACGTACACGTCGCCGCCGCTGTTCAGAAGCCGTGTGATTCACACAAGGTCACCCCCGGCCCCCGGGTCGCGCTAACTGTAAATCACTCTTGATACGAGTGTCAGCCAAATGCTTAAAATGTAAATGTCCTCATGGTGGTGGCTGAAGCGGGTGCCAGGCCTGGAGGGTGCTGTCAGGCTGCGGTGGGGTTAGCAGGGAAGCAGATGGAGGACGGGGCACATTTCTCTCACGAACCACTGAAACGGTTTCGTGGGCTGCACTAATTCAGGACATGAGCTTCTTTTTTTCCAGTCTGCTGGATTCATGCATGCAGAGTGTTTTGCATGTTTTCCCCATAGCCTAAAAGGAATCGTGCCGTGGACCTTATTTACGAGGTTCTGACTATAAACAAAAAAGCTGCACGAGTCGTATAAAAAGGAAAAAATCTCTATGACGTATCTGACGATTAATCCAAGAATGGCAACTGGGAGGAACAGATGTTGCTACTGAAGCAACAGCTGAAATGAGGTCCGGTGAAGGACCCTCAGCTAGCTGCAGACCGGTGACTCTCAACCGGGGCTCTGGGGACCCCTAGTGGTCCGGGGTGTAATTGCAAGGAGTCTGTGGGTCCGTGATAATAAAACATTTTTTTAAAAGATCCTCTGACATTTATAGAAATAGATTATTGTTTTACTCAAATGTGTCCGAGACCTTAACTACCTTATGGAATGCTGAAACAGTCAAAATTAAATTAATTAATTAATTAATTAATTAATTAATTAAATAATTAAATAAATGTACAATGAAATAAATAAAATTGGAAATACATAAATATATAATCTATTTAATATACAATAAAATAATTAAATGCATCATTGAATAATTACATTTTTAATATTTCATTGGATATATATTTAATTATTTCATGGTTCCTGCATTGGCTGAAGCACATCATGAATTAATTTAAACTGTCACTTTGACTAATGTATATCCAATGACTATCCCACTAGGGGTCTAAGGTGCCGAGTAGATACCTTTCTGTAACTATTCTGCCGAGGTTCTAAGCAGCTGAGTCGGCTGTATCTGACGTCATCACACTACAGGCCACCGATTGGTCGGGGGGTTGGAGTCAGACGTCTGAGTCAGGATGTGACATCAGAGAAAGAGACTCTGACGGCTTCTTGTTCATTTTATTCAACAGGCAACGGCAGCAAAAGTCTGTTTGGTGATCCAACTCTGAGTTACAGATGTTCATAAACCTGGTGTCTGAGGAGAGAATAAAAAAGGGATCTAGACGGGCGATAAGGAACGACCAGATCTACCAGGAGCTCTGTCTCTTCATAGCTGCTCACGGATACCAACTGACTTTTCATCAGCGTCGAGACAAACTAAAAGAAATTAAAAAGCGTTACCGCTTGAAGCTTCTCTCTCTGTCATTTATTAACTTGATATCGAACACAAGCCACAGACCCAGCAGCACATCTATCATCTCCTCCAGGTTCTACATCTTTAGTGTTTTTCGTTTCGCTTTTCGTTTAGATCACACAATCAAATCTGTCACAGCAGCTTCATTCCAACCTCCTACTTCTGCTCCAGGTGCTGAATTGTTATGGAAAAGAAACCAGGCCAAGTTGAGATTAGCCGAGTAGGTTCTAGTGGAAAAGTGCTATAAGTGTAGATACTGGATAGATGGATGGATTTCAAAGCTGTACCTAAGAAAGAAGAAGATATTTAGTCCACTTTAATCACTGCACATGCATGAATCTACCTTAAAAGCACAAGTACATAACAGTGTAAAGAAACCGGCCGGAGGGCTAGAGACCTCAGGTTTCCAGGAATATCTCCACATGAGCGTGTCCTTGTAACGACCTGGGAGCGTAGAAATACTTCACCTTCAAGTTTTTGCCCGCGGGAAATGCTATGATCACTCGTTTTCCACAAGCTACCATCCAGTGCCTTTTGAGAAAAACAAAACAACAACCCATGAGGTCATTGGACAAGAGGGCATCGGGACGCTTTGATGTGAAACCAGCCGCCCAGGAAATGATACTCCGGGATTTTCAAAGGCGCCATGGAAACAAACAAGTTTTCTGTGTGTTGCATTTCTGTTACTGCTCGACACAATTCACCCCATTTCTAAGACTAAATTACGTGTGACCGAGGACTTCAGCATCTCCTGCCCGAACGTCCTCAGCGGCCCGCGGCACTTTAAACATTTAGCTCTGCTGGAGGCGGCCGTGTGCCATCCTCTGCAATCAGCCTCCATCACAAGGCAAGATTGTAATCGAGGAACGTTCCCCTGCTTTTATAGACTCCATCGATTTCCTCTATTTGGGGCCGGCTTTCGTGCACGTCTCCAACAGAGAGTGTTGATTTGAAGAAACAGATTGATTTGAACTGAATTAGGAGTTTAACTGTTTTTTCCCCTTTTTACAGTCATCCAAGGAGGCGTCGTCGACGGGAATATATATCTGATGAGTTTCTCACGTGCTTCTAGAGGGCAGTCGGACAGCTTCAAAAAGCTCATCTCTGCCTCTTCTCCTTAATTGATTTTTTTTTTTAATATTTGTTTGCTTTTTCTATATTTTTATAGTTTATATCATTTTTCCCAGGTTCCCTAAGATTACTAAGGAAAAGTTTAACTCAATGGATGGAGAAATTCAAGCCCTGCTGTCCTTTAGGCTGATTGATGCTCTGGTATAATACTGAGATAATTCTTTACATGGTAACCTTTAACAGTCATGAATTATGACAATAATGCTTTTGAATGGTTTTGGCTCGGATTCAGGTTACAGCACGAGTGTTACGGCGACGGTCCGTGCTCCGGCGCTTTGGTAATGAATGGGGGATGGTTATCTGTGTCCCACTTGGGCCAGCAAGGGAATCCAAGTGGGTTGAGCCAACAAACAATCCCATCTATCTCTGAGTTGTCACAAGGAAGAGCAGACTAAGTTCCCATCAAGGGGCGACGCTAGTCTCATGTGAACCTGGAAGTGAAGGAAATGGTATTTTCACCAGGGGCTGGAGCCAAAAGTGGGTCAATCTCCACTGACCCCCATGTTTCAATGTCCAACTTTGCAAGATAAATAAACATATTAACAACCTGGTTTAAAAAAAAGAAAGCTTCTGGTTTCCATAGCTAGATTTCACATAAGTGAGGAATTAGTCCTGTCTTGAGCTGCTCCGGTCCTTGTTTCTGCTCCGGCAATACTCGGTTAAAATGTTGTTGGGGTAGCAACAACAGAAATGAGGATGGATGGTCATATTAGAGCTAATGATTGATTATATATTTGCTAAAAAGTATGTTATGCTACTAGATAGATGGTATACTATGGAGATAGTGTCCCGGGTCAAAGACAAAGCCCAGTGGGCCCAAGGGTCGTGCCACATCTCAGCTTCCAAAACAACTCTTCATAAAACCACTTATACCCCTTTTGCACCAAACCCGTCCCAGGGCTGGTTCTGGGCCAGTGCTGAGTTTGGAACCGGGTTTCCACTGACAAAGAACAGGCTCCGGGCCAGAAAACCTGGTTCCAAGGTAGCACCAACTCTTTGCTGGTCTAGAGGGAAGAACCGCTTACGTAAGCGGAGGGGGCGGAATTATTAAAGGGGACCTATTATGGCATCTAATACCTATTTTAAACAGGTCTTGAATGTCTTAAAAACAAGCTTTTGATTGTTTTTGCTAAAAAATTTAGAAATTCAGCCTCTGAGCGATGTCTTTATCTTCCCATTCTCTAACCTCCTTCTCTATGCGGGATTCTGAGTGGGTGGGGAGGCTATAATGAGTTAGTTGTGGGCGTGGTTTCACGGAGGCTGTACCAAGGCTAGTGCTACGGGGGTCACCCGACAGGATAGAGGACACCCGACGCAGAGGGCGCAGAGGTCGCCCTCTGTGTCGGGCCGACCACCGAGACCGGTCGGGAGGTCGCCCTCGGACCGACTGCCGAGAGGCCCGCTCTCGGGACTGGGCCCAGGGTGGCCTCGGGCCAGACGGCATCCGCGGCCGTGGCCGGGGTGCGCCCAGGACCGCAGCAGCACTGCTCCAGCAGCTGGTCCGCCTCCAGAGCCGGCGCGTCCAGGACCCACCTCGGTGACCGACATCTCCGCCTCGGCGACCTCCGCCGCCTCCGGAACCACCGCCTCCAGGACTGCCGCCAGAACCGGCGCGTCCAGGACCGGCGCGTCCAGGATCGCCACAGGAACCGGCGCATCCAGGACCGCCTCAGGAACCGGCGCCTCGGCGACCGACGCCTGCAGGACTGCGGTGACGAACCTCCGGCGTGGCGCCGGGGTGGGTCGCGCTGCGGGTCCCTGGGGCTGGGGCCGCCTCAGGAGCCGTCACTTGGAGGCCTGCAGCCGTCGCCTCATGTCCTGCTGGCTGCTGCGCCACCAGCGCCTCCAGCGCTGCAATCTGCAGCTCCCCCTGGCCCTGCAACAGGGCTGCCAGGTCTGCCAGCACCTGTGCCAGCGCCTCCAGGGTCCGCTCCCCGCATTCCTCCTCCATCCTGTTGGGCCCCATGTTGGGCGTCAGTGTAGCAAGGCTAGTGCTACGGGGGTCACCCGACAGGACAGAGGACACAGGGTTTAGTGCAGGAACTCCTTTATTTCACCCAGACACACGTGCACCAGCAGAACCTTCAGCAGAGCCCTCTCCCAGCAGACCTCTTGCTGGTGTGCAGCTGCTCTTTATGAAGGCAGGCAGGGTGGAGAGGAGGATCCTCTGAATGGCTGCTCCTCCACTCTGCCACAGAGGCCAACCTATGTAAATCGCATTTTGGTTACGTAACGAAAGCAGAATCTGAACAGCTCGTAGAAGCCACCACACTGGATGGATCATCCGGGCGGCTGTACAGACACTACAGAATTTGGTTGCTTTCCTCCTTCTCTGAGTTGGCAGGCTGAGGGGAGACCACTTTATATATGTTAAAGCAAGAAAAAACCTTTAAGACCAACAGCAACAGCAAGACTGGGAGACGGAGACATTTTCAAATAAGAATTAATCTGGATGCAGTAAAGCATCAGTGGTCTGAGGAGGAGACAACCTGTCTTTTAGAGATGTGTCCACGGAGGTGCTACGAGGACCAAGTCCGTTTTAGAGCAAATACGTTGTTGTAGCTTCAATTTTCGCGCAAACGCAGCGACGTAACTGACGTTTACAGTGACTTGATCACGTGGCTCCCCTTAGCACCCGAGCTGTGGAAACACAAACTGGTTCTCAGCTGGTTCGCAAGTTGAATGAGTTGTGATCCAGAACCAGCCCTGGAACCAGTTTGGTGGAAAAGGGGTTTGAGTGACATCGCAGGGAGCTTGTCCAGTTCTTTGTATACAGTCCATGTTGGGTTTCAAATTCTCTACCTTCATGGTGCTTCATTAAAAAGCCTCAATAAACCTCCTGTTGTCATCGTCGATGCTATTCAACCATTCAGCAGATTTCTATCCCACAACAGGAAGACAATTTTGCAATAATATGATAATATTCACGTTATTTTAAGATCACAGTCTGTGAACTGTGATGTTCATTCTGCAGTTTAGCTGCAGTTTTGACTGCAAAAGTATAAATTAGAGGCTTTCTTCCCCTGGTGTTTTGAAACTTTCCTCTCTCTTTGTCAGACTTTGAATCTGAGAGGAAACAGAGGAACTTTGAAAGAGGCACATTTGCTTCTTTTCCATTCAGTATGAAACGTCTGCTTGATATGCATCTTACATTACAGGAGGAAGAAGAGACCTGCACAGCGGAGAAACCTTGTAAAGCCACGGCGGATTTTTCTCTGCACATGATCCAGACAGCCGAGCTGGGAGCTCGGGAGACTCGGTCTACATAATAAACAAACAGGATGCTGCTGCCTCTGAACACAGTTAATGCTCAGCTCTGATGGCACAAATTGAAGAGATACCCACCCTAATTCACCCAGTTCTGAGGCTGAAACGGTACCAGGTGTGCAGCGCTTTGTGATGTAGAAGTCGACAGGAGCAGAAGTGTGTCAGCTTTCATCTCAGCCGTCGTCCCATTTGGAGTCTGCAGCGACTGACCTAAATTCAGGCGACGCTCGTGCTCTGTATTTACATCACACAGTCATGCGGGAGGAGAGGCAACCCGTCGGCTGACAGGACGGGGATCTTACCCGTCACGGAAAGATGTCAGGGAGATGCTCAAAATGAATTCTGCTGCAGGACAACAACAGAAAATCGTTTTTAAATAATAAAAAGAGCGAAAAGTCACACCGCTGATACCTTTTAATTCTAGCAAAATTGGGCTGCTGCAGGAGGAGAGACGGGTCTGGACTCCTGACTGACGGCTCCTTCTGCAGTGTGGAAGAATAGTTATAGCAGAATTTACTTTTTTTTAAATCTTTTTTCATTAAAGCCTCAGTTTGGGTTTCCATCATTTACTCTGCCAGCAAACATCTGGAGCAAAACAAACAGAAAACGCGAGCAGGTTGTGCAGCAGCCAGGATTTGGACCTGAACCAATTAGGTTTGAAGCTGCAGCTGAAGCTCCGAGCAAGAAGCAGCATTTTAATCTGGCAACAACATTCTGAGAGTGCAACGGTCTATGCACTGATTCACCCATCCCTCCATCTCTCCATACCTCCATCCATCCATCCATCCATCCCTCCATCCACGCATCTGTCCATATCTCTATCCACACATCTGTCCTTCCGTCCATTGTTCCTTCCATCAATGCATCGGCCCATCCATCCCTCCATCCA